>NC_092124.1:2310000-2437500 GCF_045679555.1 Salvelinus alpinus
TATATAGCCTCCACATTGACTCTGTACCGGTACCCCCTGTATATAGCCACCACATTGACTCTGTACCGGTAGCCCCTGTATATAGCCTCCACATTGACTCTGTACCGGTACCCCCTGTATATAGCCTCCACATTGACTCTGTACCGGTAGCCCCTGTATATAGCCTCCACATTGACTCTGTACCGGTACCCCCTGTATATAGCCCCGCTAGTGTTATGTACTGCTGCTCTTTAATGATTTGTTATTCTTATCTCTTACTGTTTTTAGGTTTTTTCTTAAAACTGCATTGTTGGTTAAGGGCTTGTAAGTAAGCATTTTACTGTCAGGTCTACACCTGTTGTATTCGGCGCATGTGACAAATAACGTTCGTTAAGAGTGTTAGGAAAGAGACTTCTTTTGTAATGCAAGCAATGTGCCATGTTCATTTGGGTTGCGGGGTACCTGTGCATGGCATTTGGAGAGAGATGGGTAGCGCGCTCCTAGTTAATGATCCATCTCCCCCTGTGCTAATAATCTCATCTATGACTTTTAATGACCTCTAGCCTCCTCGTTAATAGCCTTTAATATTACTTTTTGATTTAATAGCCTTTAATATTACTCTTTTCCCATTGTCAGTGTGCTATAGTCTTGAGTCTGATTGAATATGTCTCATCATTTATCTGTATATAATGTAAATGTAAATACTATATCATGTTGGAGTAAACATACTCCACCATATATATCTGTATACATAGGGGCGGTGTCCCGGACACAGAGTAAGACTAACCCTGGGCTGAAAATAAAAAATATCAATAAAAAATGTGTTCAGGATTAGGCTGAATCTGTGTCCCAGGAAACCGCCACTTGATGTTATAATATTCATGTTCAATAGTAAATGTTCAATTAAATAGTACTGAGAAATCCCTCAGAGTGAATTTGAGGTGTTAGACTGAGACTGAAAGAAGGGATGATACAGTAGAGAAATGTTCCTCCTCTTTGCACCATCAGCATGCCAATGCCCGAACCCCACAGGACTCCCACTTAAATCTCTCTCTCTCTCTCTCTCTCTCTCTCTCTCTCTCTCTCTCTCTCTCTCTCTCTCTCTCTCTCTCTCTCTCTCTCTCTCTCTCTCTCTCTCTCTCTCTCTCTCTCTCTCTCTCTCTCTCTCTCTCTCTCTCTCTCTCTCTCTCTCTCTCTCTATATATATATATATTTAGGGTAATCACAAGACAACTAGTGGCCTTTTTGGGTACTTCAGATTATCACAGGTGTCTGTAATTATCTCTGGCCCTGTGTGTGGCCTTACCACATGTAAAATACATAAAATAATAAAATAAGATACACAAAATAGAATGACAAAGCTGTAAAACATTATTCTAAATATAAACCATCAACTTAGTGAACAGCATTGGTGTTTAATGTAAGGGTTTCCACTTGTATATATTTTACTAGGTAAATATGTGTCACGTTCGTCGTAATGTGGAAGAAGAGAGGAGGACCAAGGCGCAGCGTGATACGAATACATTCTTCTATTTATTAATAACGAAACGAAGAACACTTAAACAAACTAATCAAAACAACAAAACGAACGTGAAGCTATATACAGTGGGGAGAACAAGTATTTGATACACTGCCGATTTTGCAGGTTTTACTACTTACAAAGCATGTAGAGGTCTGTAATTTTTATCATAGGTACACTTCAACTGTGAGAGACGGAATCTAAAACAAAAATCCAGAAAATCACATTGTATGATTTTTAAGTAATTAATTTGCATTTTATTGCATGACATAAGTATTTGATACATCAGAAAAGCAGAACTTCATATTTGGTACAGAAACCTTGGTTTGCAATTACAGAGATCATACGTTTCCTGTAGTTCTTGACTAGGTTTGCACACACTGCAGCAGGGATTTTGGCCCACTCCTCCCTACAGATCTTCTCCAGATCCTTCAGGTTTCGGGACTGTCTCTGGGCAATACGGACGTTCAGCTCCCTCCAAAGATTTTCTATTGGGTTCAGGTCTGGAGACTGGCTAGGCCACTCCAGGACCTTGAGATGCTTCTTACGGAGCCACTCCTTAGTTGCCATGGCTGTGTGCTTCGTGTCGTTGTCATGCTGGAAGACCCAGCCACGACCCATCTTCAATGCTCTTACTGAGGGAAGGAGGTTGTTGGCCAAGATCTCGCGATACATGGCCCCATCCATCCTCCCCTCAATACGGTGCAGTCGTCCTGTCCCCTTTGCAGAAAAGCATCCCCAGAGAATGATGTTTCTACCTCCATGCTTCACGGTTGGGATGGCGTTCTTGGGGTTGTACTCATCCTTCTTCTTCCTCCAAACAGGGCGAGTGGAGTTTAGACCAAAAAGCTCTATTTTTGTCTCATCAGACCACATGATCTTCTCCCATTCCTCCTCTGGATCATCCAGATGGTCATTGGCAAACTTCAGACGGGCCTGGACATGCGCTGGCTTGAGCAGGGGGACCTTGCATGCGCTGCAGGATTTTAATCCATGACGGCGTAGTGTGTTACTAATGGTTTTCTTTGAGACTGTGGTCCCAGCTCTCTTCAGGTCATTGACCAGGTCCTGCCGTGTAGTTCTGGGCTGATCCCTCACCTTCCTCATGATCATTGATGCCCCACGAGGTGAGATCTTGCATGGAGCCCCAGACCGAGGGTGATTGACTGTCATCTTCAACTTCTTCCATTTTCTAATAATTGCGCCAACAGTTGTTGCCTTCTCACCAAGCTGCTTGCCTATTGTCCTGTAGCCCATCCCAGCCTTGTGCAGGTCTACAATTTTACCCCTGATGTCCTTACACAGCTCTCTGGTCTTGGCCATTGTGGAGAGGTTGGAGTCTGTTTGATTGAGTGTGTGGACAGGTGTCTTTTATACAGGTAACGAGTTCAAACAGGTGCAGTTAATACAGGTAATGAGTGGAGAACAGGAGGGCTTCTTAAAGAAAAACTAACAGGTCTGTGAGAGCCGGAATTCTTACTGGTTGGTAGGTGATCAAATACTTATGTCATGCAATAAAATGCAAATTAATTACTTAAAAATCATACAATGTGATTTTCTGGATTTTTGTTTTAGATTCCGTCTCTCACAGTTGAAGTGTACCTATGATAAAAATTACAGACCTCTACATGCTTTGTAAGTAGGAAAACCTGCAAAATCAGCAGTGTATCAAATACTTGTTCTCCCCACTGTATATAAAGTGCAGACACAAGCAACCAATACATAGACAATAACCCACGAAATCCCTAAAGAATATGGCTGCCTAAATATGGTTCCCAATCAGAGACAATGATAAACAGCTGCCTCTAATTGAGAACCAATCTAGGCAACCATAGACATACAAACACCTAGACTAGAAAACACCCCATAAACATACAAAAAAACCTAGACAAGACCAAAACACCTACATCCCCCATGTCACACCCTGACCTAACTAAAATAATAAAGAAAACAAAGATAACTAAGGCCAGGGCGTGACAATATGTCTTTGTTGTTAATGTATTGGCACCAAACTGGTGGCGGTTGTGAAAAAAGTCAATAGCTGGAAAAGTTGCAGAGTTCATTGAAAATAATGGCATTGTTGATTAGATGCTTTTTCTCATTATTAAGCTATTTTCTCTTGAACCATATCGTTTATCCACTAGAAAATCATAGACAATATGGATAAAGATATAAAAAATGAATACCATATGTTCATATATTTTCAAAGTTATTCAAGTATAAATTACCCAAGTTACAATAGATTACATTTTAATAACCAAAATTACTGAATGTCTCTCTCTCTCTGCACTCTATTTCAATCCAACCCTCCTTCTGTATTTGACTACCTCTCTTCCGCCTAAGTTATTTGGAGCAGGCACTACAACTGCACTACTACTCTACTACTCTATAGTACTATTTCTACTGTACTAGTGCGATGGCCAAAGTGACGGTGTTCTGTATATCTTTGTCATTGTCCTGTACATTTGGATAATTAAAGTACTATATCATGCACGGTATCATACATTGTGTGGTCGTATGGTATCACCATAGAGATGAGTTGGTGTTGGAAGTTACGTTGGTATAAAGGCCATTGGACTACGCTGACTCTATCACACTATCGTGCCGACCTAAACTGAACCGTACTGTGCTGGCTCGGATCGATGTTATTTTTCAAATGGTCTTTTCCAGCATCAACTATGGTATCTCGGACTCGGTTCAATATTGTGAAAAGGTTATTTGTCCATCAGCCACCTTCGACCTATGTCCTGATGTCATATCATCATATGAAATGGGTGACACTGATCAAACACAATTGCAGTGACTTCAGTCTGCCTTCCCTTGAATACTGTGATGTCTATTGTGTAGTAGATGGAATCTGAGCGAGAGTCATGTAATCTTGCTGGTAAATTGGAAAGGAAAAAAGAGTGGAGTGCGCCTCTGATTTCTCCTGCTCGGACTACGAAAACAGCGAGTGGAAAATTGGAACCACCAAAAAGAGAGAATGAGTGCTTTAGCTCAAATTGCTTTGAGCGTCTACCAAAAAGTTTGACGGATTATGAAATACCTGTTCATCTCTCCCTCTCCTCTCTTCCCCTCCCTCTCTGTCTAATCCTCTACCGCTCTTCTAACTTGTCATCCACACATCGAGTTAGAAGCCCAGTTAAACCCGCTGCGATTCACACCTAATTCTAAAGCTGGATAAAAGCGTTGAAATGAATGCTGTGAAATAATTTGGACGGCATATTTAGTTAACCAACAAACCTGGGAGAGATTCATATCCGTTTGGCTGTTTGCCGATAAGCAGAGGGCCGTGTGATCTTCAAAGATGGAGATTAGCGTTTGCTTTACAAATTAGCTTTTGTAATGGTGGAGAGAAACTGTGTTTTTTTGTGAATTAGACACCTGCTCTGACACAACAAAACAGATGTCTGATGGTGAGAACTGTCGCAAAGATCCCCTGTGTGTGTGTGTGTGTGTGTTTGTGTGTGTACTGTATGTGTGTGTGTGTGTGTGAGAGAGAGAGTGTGTCTGTGTGTGAGAAAGAGTGTGTCTCTTCGATATGATGCAGAATGTCTGACTCATCAGTGTTATGTAAGAGATCGGCACGAGGAACGCAGATTTTTACATTGGCGATGATTTACTCTACCCCCCCATCCCCACCTCATTGCCCCCCCCCCCCCCTCCAAACCCTACCCCTGTTCCCTGTTCGTTTGCGACAAGAGAAATAAAGTGCATCAAAAAAGCTTAAAACAAATATGCAACTATAAGGAAGACAATAGAGAATCCAATTGTGAAAGGGAGAACATCGGCGGGGTGGTTTGGAGTCATATTCCCCCGTTCCCCCGTCTCACTTGTGAAGCGCAAGCATTTCACTACACCCGCAATAACATCTGCTAAACACCTGTATGTGGCCAATAACATTTGATTTGATAACTGACCGTGAAATATTACTCCTAGGAGTTTAACTTGTTCAATTGTCAACCCCTTTATGCACAACTTCCGTTGAAGTTAACTGTAGGTCTAAGATGCTTTGAACCAAATACGTTCCTTTTGGTTTTTAGATGTATTCAAGACCCGGTTTAACTGTTAATGACCCATTCTGACACTGACTGTAGCTCCTTGCTATGAGTCTCAGTGAGCTCGCTGGCCGTCGCTGCTGATTTGTAGAGCGTGCAGTCATCAGCGTACACAGTCCTTTTAGCTCCTTGTAAGACGAGTGGCAAATACGTCGTGCAAATAGAGACGAGTAACAGCCCGAGCAACACGTGTGGCAATAAGAGTGGGCTTGAGGATAACCACCCGAAAGAGGACACTGGAAAGCCTTGGTCAGAATGTGTCTGCCTCTGCAGTCTTTCTAGAAAGGTGTTTTATGGTAAATTGACCCACTGGCTGGTTACTATAGCAGCTGTACTGTGCCTGAATTCCCCCATAGTCCTATTCACCCGAACATGTATGCAGAATGTGTAATAACACCGTATCAGTTAATGGCTTGTGCGCAGCTGATGTAGACTAGATAGGTGCAGCACGGCTGATAATACATACAGCGTGTGGACCAGCAAGGTACAGGACAATAGATGATGGCTGGAGTTGGATTTTCCCAGCAGTCCATAATGAGTGCTGACATTAAAGGCCCGGTGCAATCAAAATACAGTTTCTCTGTGTTTTATATCACCACTATTTACACCCCTATTTGTACAACAGCGGATGAAACGAACACTGTAAAAGTGTGAAAAAATGTGATCAGTGTTATTTCCTCATAGTTGCTAGTAGAAAATAATACAATCTACACAGCAGGTTTGCATGGGTGCGGTACACTGGTTAACAGACCAATAAAAGGAGACTTATAAACCTCTCTGCCAATAACAGCTAATTTTCCGTTTTCCCCTCCCCACTCAGACCACTCCTAGACAGTCCAAGCAAAAGTCTTGCTTGAGAATTCTTTGGGGGGGGGCTAAAAAGCTATATTTGCCAATTTGAATGGAAATCTATAACAGTAAGGTACACTACATGACCAGAAGTATGTGGACAGCTGCTCGTCGAACATCTCATTCTAAAATCATGGGCACTAATATGGAGATAGGTCCCAACCTTGCCACACCCGCCACTCTTCTGGGAAGGCTTTCCACTAGATGTTGAAACATTGCTGCAGGCACTTTGCTTCCATTCAGCCACAAGAGCATTAGTGAGGTCGGGCACTGATGTTGTGCGATTAGGCCTAGTTCGCAGTCAGCGTTCCAATTCATCCCATGTCCAATAGAGTTGAGGTCAGGGCTCAACTCTATGCAGGTCAAAAACAGATTCGTCCATCGGACTGCCAGATGGTGAAGAGTGATTTATCACTCCAGAGAACACGTTTCCACTGCTCCAGAGTCTAATGGCGGCGAGCTTTACACCACTCCAGCCGACGCTTGGCATTGCGCATGTTGATCTTAGGCTTGTCAGCAGCCTACCAGCAATGGAAACCCATTTCATGAAGGTCACGATGAACAGTGATTGTGCTAAAGTTGCTTCCAGAGGCAGTTCGGGAATTCGGTAGTGAGTGTTACAACCGAGGCGAGACAATTTTTACACGCCACACGCTTCAGCACTCAGCGGTCCATTCTGTGAGCTTGTGTGGCCGACCACTTCGCGGCTGAGCCGTTGTTGTTCCTAGACGTTTCCACTTCACATGAACAGCACTTAGGGTTTTATACACCTGTCAGCAACGGGTTTGCGTGAAATAGCTTCATCCACTAATTTGAAGGGGAGGCCACATACTTTTGGTGATGTAGTGTACTTAACTGTACCCAGATTTGATATTTATATAAAAGCTGTATTGGGCCTTTAAGGGTGTCGTGAGCTCGTCTATCAGCCTCCCTCCTCCTTCCCTTTCTTATCAGTCATTTCTGGTGGCAGGCCCGGGTCCCCGGGTCCCCGTGGGGCGTTGCCCATAGAAGCAACGCCACAGGGTCATCAGGCGGTGATGGAGCCCAAGCGAGTAGCGGGGGGAGAGTCAGTGGAGTGCAAAACGACTGACCGTTTGACACCATACCTGTCACGCTGACTGCAGTGTGGGGGGCATTGTCAGTCAGCTAGATACTGTGACGTGTCACTATGGAAGCATTTGTAAGTTAAACAGCGATACTATATTATCGACTTGAATCGTCTTTTCGTGCCCGCTGTTATCTGTCGGAAGTGAAACACTAACAGATTTACTGATACCAACCTGAATCCTAATTTTGTGCCTGTTACCAGCCGATAGCATTCAAAGATCAACACATACATTGATCTACTGTAGAATGTATAGAAGGGGAAAAAAACACATACGCTTTCCGTTTATAGACCACAGTGATTGTGCATTTCTCGTATGGCTAATCAACGAGCCATCTGTCACACTGCGAAACAGCTGTTCCTCTGATTCCCAATTCCCCTGCACTAGAAACAAACAGCAGAATTAATAACCATTATAATGAGCGGGCGCTGTAGCATTTGTTGCGCCGCTGCCACGGGGGAGCCCTGCGATCAGCCGTCAGTCAAGATTGGGAGCGAGCCCCGGTGAATAAGTAACTCGACAACAGGAATTCATAACAAACAGGATGACAAGGCTAGGGACACATGGCACGTCTCTAGGCACCCTGTCCATTAATAATGCACTACTTCTGACCAGAGCCCTATAGGCCCTGGTCAAACTTATGGCACTATTTAGGGAATAGGCTGTAAATTGGGACGCAGCCTGTGGCGGTAGCTGGCTATCAGAGGAATAGTAATTTCATCGAGGCGAGACATTTGAGGATATTAGCTCGGCGCACAATCAGCCCTTCTCTTTCCCCAATTAGGACTATTAATCAACTTCTGGAACAGCTGGGACGCTATTTTTACAGTTCCAGATTCAGCCTCTCTCTCCAACCCTCTCTTTTGTTCTCTTTCGCCCATATTGGCTTTCACTTTGTTTCATCCCTTTGGCCTTAAACCAGCTGCCGGCAGTACCGTGGCATTATTGCTAGTCACAGAAAGGGACTGGCCATAGGGCATTTCGGCATATGCCAGATGGGCTGGTCTATCTTTAACCCAGTGGGCCTGTCTAAACATCGCACAAAATGATCCTTATCTGGCTAATAGTATGTGCCTCCTTGTGTGACAGTGAATGACCACCTATGGCCTCAGATCTATCAAATCAAAGCACATTTTTTGTAGACAACAGGTGTAGACTAACAGTGAAATACTTACTTAGGGGTATTTTACAACAATACAGAGTTAAAGATAAGATAAAACATTTAATAAAAAATTGAAATAGTCACACAAGGAATAATGATGTCAGCATGGCATATGTGCTGTTGCCTACCCTCACCACCTGGGGGCGGCCAGTCAGGAAGTCCAGGATCCAGAGGATTCAGTTGCAGAGGGAGATGTTCAGTCCCAGCTTCTGATAGGCTAATTGACATCATTTGAGTCAATTGGAAGTGTACCTATGGATGTATTTCAAGGCCTACCTTCAAACTCAGTGCCTCTTTGCTTGACATCATGGGAAAATCTAAAGAAATCAGCCAAGACCTCAGAAAAAAAATTGTAGACCTTCACAAGTCTGGTTCATCCTTGGGAGCAATCTCCAAACGCCTCAAGGTACCATGTTCATCTGTACAAACAATAGTACGCAAGTATAAACACCATGGGACCACGCAGCCGTCATACCGCTCAGGAAGGAGACGCATTCTGTCTCCTAGAGATGAACGAGGAGGCCTACAAACCTGACTCAGTTACACCAGCTCTGTCAGGAGGAATGGGCCAAAATTCACGCAACTTATTGTGGGAAGCTTGTGGAAGGCTACCCGAAACGTTTGACCCAAGTTAAATAATTAAAGGCAATGCTACCAAATACTAATTGAGTGTATGTAAACTTCTGACCCACTGGGAATGTGATGAAAGAAAAAAAAGCTGAAATAAATCATTCTCTCTACTATTATTCTGACATTTCACATTCTTAAAATAAAGTGGTCATCCTAACTGACCTAAAACAGGGAATTTTTACTAGGATTAAATGTCAGGAATTGTGAAAAACTAAGTTTAAATATATTTGGGTAAGGTGTATGTAAACTTCCGACTTCAACTGTAGGTATTACAGACTGAGTCAGGGATAGGTTGAAAATGATCGCTGTTCTGATGCCCAGAAGCTGTTTTGGGTCATAGGAAACGATGGCGAAAACATTATGTACAAAAAAAGTTAAGTTCAGCGCAAAAAACACACAAAATAGCATAATTGGTCAGGAGCCCGTGAAAAGGCTGCTATACATCCCAGAGCCAGTCTACTGTCAACAAAGGGATTGAATGGGTAGTCATTGGTCATACAACTTTTTTGGTTAGAGCTACCATGCGTTGTTTAGCCAAATAACTACATACATACATACATACAGTACATACTGTAACGTAAACTCACCCCATTCCGTACAAATGTGCGTAACCGCGACATTCAAACGAGGCTACAAAGAAAACTAATGGGACTGTAGCGACTGTGTTGACTTCAAAATCTGGGGTGTGAACTAAGTTTCTGTTCAAGCGTTGATCGACATGGTAATGGATATATAGTATTGGAGAAAAGTTGAAAAAACGGACCCTCCGTTACATCGTGAAGTGTCATGCCGTAACGTACAGCACGCATAACACAACTATTTATGTCTTACAATCTCTCTCCACCAGGTGTAGCACTTCTCTCATCGTTTTCATCCACCTCTGGCCTGCTCGCCTCCCTACCTCTGAGGAAGTACAGTTCCCGCTCAGCCCAGTCAAAACTGTTCGCTGCTCTGGCACCCCAATGGTGGAACAAACTCCCTCACGACGCCAGGTCAGCGGAGTCAATCACCACCTTCCGGAGACACCTGAAACCCCACCTCTTTAAGGAATACCTAGGATAGGATAAAGTAATCCTTCTAACCCCCCCCCCCCCCTTAAAAGAGTTAGATGCACTATTGTAAAGTGGTTGTTCCACTGGATATCATAAGGTGAATGCACCAATTTGTAAGTCGCTCTGGATAAGAGCGTCTGCTAAATGACTTAAATGTAAATGTAAATGTTTAAAAACAAGAAATGGACAGTGACGGGGGTAAGGGGGATACCTAGGCATTTTTTGCGTCATCACTGTAAGCGATCATGAATCTCAAAGCCGCTGTTTACATCTGAAGATTACTTTAGCACCGCCCTAAAAACCCGATTCAAATTCGACACAAACCTTCAAATAGGTATGTAATGACACATTATATAAACTCTTTATAGTGTTTTATTTACATTTTAGAGGCGATAAGGCGATAAGTTGGACAGATCAAGTGAAAAAAAGTAGTTTTCCCACACAACATCTCTCCTTCTCACTATCACGCATTAGTTTCGATTCCCCACCCGCCATTTTTAAAAAGACCCGGGGCGCTAAAATAAGGTCAATTGTACGGACCAAGGCGATGTACAAAAGTGAGTGAGTTTACGTTACATATTCAAGTAAATTAAGATAAAGAAAGTAACATAGGTTCCATATTAAATGGCACCCTATTCCCTATTGTGCCATGGTCAAAAGTAGTACACTATATAGTGAATAGTGAGCCATTTGGGATGCAGGCTTTATCCTTCAAAGTCATACTTTAGAAGTTGTCCTCGCCTGTGCTACTCTCAGCCTCTCCGTCTCTTACTGTAGCAAACAGTGCAAGCATTAGCCTGTAAACAAGAACAAGGGCCAGGCAGTCTCTCTCTAGCGGCTTTTAGGCTAGCAGAAAGCGGGCAGGGCCCTGCTTATTCATTCTGGCCTGCTAATGCCCACTACCTTTACACAGAACCCCCTTGCCAGGCTGGGTGACCTGTCCCACTTAACAGAAGGCAAAGCGGGTGGCGCCAAGGTGTTAAGAGCAATGCCACTTAGAGACTTGTGTGTGTCCGTGTGTGTTTTGTGGTGGGTGTGAGGGTGTCTGTTTTGTGCGGAGTTAAATTACTCTGTACAGAGTTAAATTATGAAAGAAGCGAGGATTCCCGATTTAAAAGCTATAGTATCGCAGCGAATGCATTTTTCTCGATGAGAACATGTACTATTTCTTAGTAAAAGAGAAGGCGAAGGGGGAAAATGCAGATATCAATCACTTCCCTACGAACGTCTCTCATTGTCTCATTCAAAGACACTGTATACCAAGGGTTGTCCTTTATGGACAGATCACAATCTAATTTCACATGTTATCTGTAGCTAGGTAGGTCAAACTAAGTCTGCTTTGATGTCCAATGGAAGTTCATACATCTGTACATGCAAATGTTATCTTACACCACATCGATTAACACCTATCGTCGATAGCATCCCTTCATTCCTCCCGACTGCTGGAAGCAAAACCCAACCTGGTAAAGCGGTGGAGCTTCCACCTTGAACACGAGCAGAGGGGTCAAAGCATCCTAGTATTAACACATTGCTTGCCTTCTAATTTGCAGATGCGGCTGCCATATTTCTCTCGCAGAGGTCGGTGGTAGTCGCCGACAGATAGATGTTAGCTATGAAGTGTGTGTGTGTGTGTGTGTGTGTGAGAGAGAGAGCGAGATACTCTGCGGTCTGCAAGAGCAACAAGTGCACTGTACGTAGCCCATCTGTAAATAGCCCATCCAACTACCTCATCCCCATACTCTTATAAAATGTTTTGCTGTATCTCTACTTGCACATTCATCTTCTGCACATCTATCACTCCAGTGTTTAATAGCTACATTGTAATTGTTTCGCCACTATGGTCTATTTATTGCCTTACCTCCCTTATCTTACCTCATTTGCACACACTGTATATATACGTTTTTCTCTATAGTGTTATTGACTGTACGTTTGTTAATTCCATGTGTAACTCTACGTTGTTGTTTGTGTCACACTGCTTTGCTTTATCTTGGCCAGGTCACAGTTGTAAATGAGAACTTGTTCTAAACTAGCCTACCTGGTTAAATAAAGGTGAAATAAAATAAATATATACATGTGTTGTAATTAACCAGAGCGACTCATCCCCCAAGTCTCCACAAACAGACATGGGTTGCGTCCCAAATGGCACCCTATTCCCGACATAGGAGTGTCCGATAGCACTTTGGTCAAAAGAAGTAGTGCACTATATAGAGAATATGGTGCCATTTGGGACGCAAACACAGAGTAAGCTTTCACCACGCATGGATGTCTCATCACCATCACCATCATTCAATCTAATTTACAAACCCAACGACATTTGATGACGCATCTCTGATTAACTGGGGCCACGAGTCGTTTTCCCAGAACTCTGACAGATACACATGCTGTCAAGGAGAAGACAAATATTGTAGGAGAAGTGAGAGCACTTGTGTTACAGACGAAGTGTCCAAGTGGAGTCGATTACGAAGAAAAACACAGGGGAAAAAATATTTGTCTATCCCAAATGGCACTATAGACACTAAAAAGTGCACTAAATTTGTCCTGAGTCCTATGAGCCCTGGTCAAAAGAAAAAGTGGACTAAAAAGTGAATATGGTGCCATTTGGGAGGCATCCATTATTGCACAACATGTGTTTTGGCACTGCTGCATTTAGTCTCAGTTTATTGGAATGTCATGGAGACTTATTGTTCATGGTCAATTAGATCAACTTCAATACTACAATTCTCCTTTACAGAGTAAGACATCATCTTATAGATGATTTGAGTAGTGTATGTGAAGGCTGCATGTATGATAAACCAAATCCAAATCCACTTCACAGATCTTCATTGCAAAGGGTTTAAACACTGTTTCCCGTACTTGTTCAATGAACCATAAACAATTAACGAACATGCACCTGTGGAACGGTCGTTGAGACACTAACAGCTTACAGAGACGGTAGGCAATTATGGTCACAGTTATGAAAACTTAGAACACTAAAGAGGCCTTTCTATTGACTCTGAAAAACACCAAAAGAAAGATGCCCAGGGTCCTTGCTCATCTGCGTGAACGTGCCTTAAGCATGCTGCAAGGAGGCATGAGGACTGCAGATGTGGCCAGGGCAATAAATTGCAATGTCCGTACTGTGAGATGCCTAAGACAGCGCCACAGGGAGACAGGACAGACAGCTGATCATCCTCGCAGTGGCAGACCACGTGTAACAACACCTGCACAGGATCGGTACATCCGAACATCACACCTGCGGGACAGGTACAGGATGGCAACAACAACTGCCCGAGTTACACCAGGAACACACAATACCTCCATCAGTACTCAGACTGTCCACAAAAGGCTGAGAGAGGCTGGACTGAGGGCTTGTAGGCCTGTTGTAAGGCAGGTCCTCACCAGACATCACCGGCAACAACGTTGCCTATGGGCACAAACCCACCGTCGCTGGACCAGACAGGACTGGCAAACTTCACTGACGAGTTGCGGTTTTGTCTCACCAGGGGTGATGGTTGGATTCGCGATTATCGTCGAACGAATGAGCGTTACACCGAGGCCTGTACTCTGGAGCGGGATCGATTTGGAGGTGGAGGGTCCGTCATGGTCTGGGGCGGTGTGTCACAGCATCATCAGACTGAGCTTGTTGTCATTGCAGGCAATCTCAATGCTGTGCGTTACAGGGAAGACATCCTCCTCCCTCATGTGGTAAAATTCCTGCATCCTCATCCTGACATGACCCTCCAGCATGGCAATGCCACCAGCCATACTGCTCGTTCTGTGTGTGATTTCCTGCAAGACAGGAATGTCAGTGTTCTGCCATGGCCCCTGGATCTCAATCACATTGAGCACGTCTGGGACCTGTTGGATCAGAGGGTGAGGGCTAGGGCCATTCCAGAAATGTCTGGGAACTTGCAGGTGCCTTGGTGCAAGAGTGAGGTAACATCTCACAGCAAATCTGGTGCAGTCCATGAGGAGGAGATGCACTGCAGTACTTAATGCAGCTGGTGGCCACACCAGATACTGACTGTTACTTTTGATTTTGACCCCCCCCCTTTTTTCAGGGACACATTATTCCATTTCTGTTAGTCACATGTCTGTGGAACTTGTTCAGTTTATGTCTCAGCTGTTGAATCTTGTTATGTTCAAACAAATATTTACACATGTTTAAGTTTGCTGAAAATAAACGCAGTTGACAGTGAGAGGACGTTTCTTTTTTTGCTGAGTTTATATAAAGCCTTTATTGTAGTTTGTTTAAAGTAGAACACTGGTTTTTACAGTAAATTGATTGATTGATTTGTTATAAGTTTTTGAGATCCCCAATGTTTAGAGTTTGGATTCCAACTCAGGTGAGGCCAGGTCTGATAGGGGATGAGTACAATATTGCCCAGCACATTGACACTAGGTGTGATCAGCCTTGTAACACTGGAACCATTTCAGAGTTGTTGAGAGTTGTGCCTGAATGAATTAGAAGTGACGGTTCAGAATTACTGGGTCGAAATTGAAATTGCGGCAGACTCCCTCGCACAAGTAAATCAGGACTATTAAACACTTTTCATTTCCTTTAAACCACTTTACTGTACCATAAAACGTGAGGAGTCACGCAATAAACATCTCGCCTCGGTTTAATACCGTGATAGATAATGAAATAAATGTCTTAAAAGGATTAAAAAGTGCACGGCCTTGCAAATCTGTAAACAGCCACCTTATTTTTTGGGGTGTGTGTGTGTGATGGGGGGGGGTCTAACATCTATAATTATAATACACGTGTCGGAGAGAGTTTACTGCTTTCCCAATATTGTTGGAGTAACAAGGCCACAAAAGCACACCCAAGGACGGGGCGCACACTTGGTACAGGGGGAGGCGGGGGTAAAAAATTGTACAGCACTTTGAGATATCAGCTGATGTACGAAGGGCTATATAAATACATTTGATTTGATTTGAGAGAGAGATAGAGAGAGAAGGAGGGAAAACGAGGGGGGTGGGATGTACGATTGAGTGCCTGACGTAAACCGTGTCACAGCCGCTGCGATATTTACAACCCTGCGCCAAGGTGTGCACGGGATTTTAAAAGGCGTTTTCTAATTACGTTACCAGGCCCCTGCGGTGAGTGCTTGCTTGCATCCCAAATGGCGGCCTATTCCCCATTGGCCCTGGTCGAAAGTAGTGCACTATGTAGGGAATAGGGTGCCATTTGGGACAGGCCATTGCCTAGCGGGAACTGAGTGGCACGTTGTGGTGGTCGACACGTGGGATTGGCTGGTGGATCAGCGTGTGCATTACCTGGCAGCAAAGGTGGCAGAGGGATACACAAGTGATGTACATCTATGGAAAATCCTAGGGCCTGGTGATTAACGCTGAGTGCGATGAAAAGCAAACAGGCGGTCAGGCTGTCATTTCTTACCTGGGCGGGTGGGCGGGTTGCTTTATGTGTTGTTTGCACACCCCTTTGATTTACTCAACATTTAATGCACGCCCCCGATCTTGAGTAGGCAATCAAACGTCCCATCTATGCATGTGTGATGAGGGTAAGTTGAGATGCTAAGTGTTTGTTGATGTGTGTACCTGTGCGTGTGTGTGTATGAGTGTGTGTGTGTCTATAAGGGCCATACTGTATACGCAACTGTCTGCAAAATGATTCTCTGGGCCTACATGTTTATATATGATATATTGTATGTGTGGGTGTAAATTACACATACACCATATGTTAGACTTTCTGTGTTCTGCACTCAGAGAAACTGATATGAAACAGGTAGAGAATGAAATGACTATCTGTAGGCCTACATATGTATATGTGATATGTGGTTGGGTGTACTGTATCTTACACATACAGGTGTAGGATCTTAATTGGATCACTCTTTTGTTGCTGAGAATTTCCCCGCACCGGAGGAAATGCAGACAAGCTTGGTAATTTCCATACATTCTAGAGTTTGAGGGTTTGAAAATAGTTTCACTATTCGAATAATATCATACATTGTTGTCGGATATTCAAAATACATGTGTTTATTTTTTACGTAAATGTTTTACTTGAGCACTGCTGTGCGAGGGATAGGCTGCTCTTTTGCTCTATTACTGCAGCTGGGGAAGTTATAAGGGGCGTGTAGCGAGCAGACGGAGGGAAAGAGAGAGACGCCAAGGCAACTCGGCTACAGCCAAGGCTAGCTAACTTGTAGCAACCACAATGTTATTTATCATCCCATTTAACGTTAACAGGGCATGTCTTGACTGGAGTAGCCTAGTAAGCTAGCTAAGTCAGCCACCTATAGCTAGCTAGGCTAATTGAGGCCAAACCCATTCAGATTAAACAAGTCTACCTGTTGGTTGGTCGTTGTAGCCTACTCCTTTTAATTCCTCTAACTTGCATTGCATTAGTGAACTCTCACTCCACTTGCTACACATTTAGCCTCTCTGCCGCTTTGATTGGCCAACATAAACAACCAGTTAAATACGGGGAAGGCTATCGGTAGGCTCCCAGGCTTTTTATGGGGCGCACGTGCACGTCATAAAAAAATGCATTGAATAGTTTGTTTTATTAAATTAATACATTGAAATGTCATAGTATATCCTTGCATGTAACATCTTCACATAGATATTTTAATTTAATTTAGAAAAAGCCTTTTCAGTGTTATAATCGTTTTACAATAGGACTATAATTTAAATACTCGGTTCCGTTTATTTTCTATCCTGAAAAACTCCCCAGTCCTTAATGGTTAAAAGCATCCCCATAACATGATGCAGCCACCACTATGTTTGAAAATATGAAGAGTGGCACTTAGTTATGTGTTGTATTGGATTTTCCCCAACCATAACAACTTTGTATTCAGGGCAAAAAGTGAATCCCTGAGCAGTTTCCTTCCTCTCTGGCAACTGAGTTAGGAAGGCCACCTGTATCTTTCTAGTGACTGGGTGTATTGCTACACCATCAAAAGTGTATTTAATAACTTCACTGTGCTCAAAGAGATATTCAATGTCTTTTTTTTTTTTTAACCGTCTACCAATAGTTGCCCTTCTTTGCGAGGCACTGGAAAACCTCTGGTCTTTGTGGTTGAATCTGTGTTTGCAATTCACTGCTCGACTGAGGGATCTTACAGATAATTGCATGTGTGGGGTACAGAGATGAGGTAGTTATTAAAAAATTACTATGTTAAACACTATTATTGCACACATAGTGTGTATTCCTGACAGCTGTCACTGTCATTGTACTCATTCTCTCTCTGCCATCTTCCGTCTTCGCAACGACACAAAGGTGTCAACCGTTGTGTGTGTTTCTGCGTTCTAACATGAGATGGCTGCTATACACAAGGGAGTATCGCACCACCCACACACACACACACACACACACACACACACACACACACACACACACACACACACACACACACACACACACACACACACACACACACACACACACACACACACACACACACACACACACACACACACTCCCACAAACAAAGTCACTTCACAGGCAAAGCCTCTTTGCTCAGTTCTCCTCCCTCCTGGAAGGCCTAGTGTCTCTTAGCACCATTGAATTGGCTCCTCTGGGGCTGTTGTGACATAATTACTATATCAGACCCGCTGTGTAATTCCTGCCTCTCTGCTCCCGTCTTGCCCTCCCCCTGTCTCTTCCATGTCTCCCCTCTGTCTCCCCTCTGTCTCCTCTATGTCTCCACTATGTCTCCACTATGTCTCCCCTCTGTCTCCCCTCTGTCTCCCCTATGTCTACCCTATGTCTCCACTATGTCTACCCTATGTCTCTATGTCTCCCCTCTGTCTCCCCTCTGTCTCCTCTATGTCTCCTCTATGTCTACCCTCTGTCTCCACTATGTCTCCTCTATGTCTCCCCTCTGTCTCCTCTATGTCTACCCTCTGTCTCCACTATGTCTCCTCTATGTCTCCCCTCTGTCTCCCGTCTGTCTCCTCTATGTCTCCTCTATGTCTCCCCTCTGTCTCCCCTCTGTCTCCCCTCTGTCTCCTCTCTGTCTCCTCTATGTCTCCTCTATGTCTCCCCTCTGTCTCCTCTATGTCTACCCTCTGTCTCCACTATGTCTCCACTATGTCTCCTCTATGTCTCCCCTCTGTGTCCCCTCTGTCTCCTCTATGTCTACCCTCTGTCTCCACTATGTCTCCTCTATGTCTCCCCTCTGTCCCCTCTATGTCTCCTCTATGTCTACCCTCTGTCTCCACTATGTCTCCTCTATGTCTCCCCTCTGTCTCCTCTATGTCTACCCTATGTCTCCACTATGTCTCCTCTGTCTCCCCTCTGTCTCCTCTCTGTCTCCTCTCTGTCTCCACTATGTCTCCCCTCTGTCTCCTCTATGTCTCCCCTCTGTCTCCTCTATGTCTCCTCTATGTCTCCCCTATGTCTCCACTATGTCTCCTCTCTGTCTCCTCTCTGTCTCCTCTATGTCTCCCCTCTGTCTCCCCTCTGTCTCCTCTATGTCTCCCCTCTGTCTCCCCTCTGTCTCCTCTATGTCTCCCCTCTGTCTCCACTATGTCTCCTCTATGTCTCCCCTCTGTCTCCTCTATGTCGCCCCTCTGTCTCCCCTCTGTCTCCTATATGTCTCCCCTCTGTCTCCTCTCTGTCTCCTCTCTGTCTCCTCTCTGTCTCCTCTATGTCTCCTCTCTGTCTCCTCTCTGTCTCCCCTCTGTCTCCCCTCTGTCTCCTCTATGTCTCCTCTATGTCTCCCCTCTGTCTCCCCTCTGTCTCCTCTATGTCTCCTCTATGTCTCCCCTCTGTCTCCTCTCTGTCTCCTCTCTGTCTCCACTATGTCTCCTCTATGTCTCCCCTCTGTCTCATCTATGTCTCCCCTCTGTCTCCTCTATGTCTCCCCTATGTCTCCACTATGTCTCCTCTGTCTCCTCTCTGTCTCCTCTCTGTCTCCACTATGTCTCCTCTATGTCTCCTCTCTGTCTCCCCTCTGTCTCCTCTATGTCTCCTCTCTGTCTCCCCTCTGTCTCCCCTCTATGTCTCCCCTCTGTCTCCTCTCTGTCTCCTCTCTGTCTCCCCTATGTCTCCTCTATGTCTCCTCTATGTCTCCCCTATGTCTCCCCTCTGTCTCCCCTCTGTCTCCTCTATGTCTCCCCTATGTCTCCCCTCTGTCTCCACTATGTCTCCTCTCTGTCTCCTCTCTGTCTCCTCTCTGTCTCCACTATGTCTCCACTATGTCTCCCCTCTGTCTCCCCTCTGTCTCCTCTCTGTCTCCTCTCTGTCTCCTCTCTGTCTCCTCTCTGTCTCCTCTCTGTCTCCCCTCTGTCTCCTCTATGTCTCCCCTCTGTCTCCCCTCTGTCTCCCCTCTGTCTCCCCTCTGTCTCCCCTCTGTCTCCCCTCTGTCTCCCCTCTGTCTCCTCTATGTCTACCCTCTGTCTCCCCTCTGTCTCCTCTATGTCTCCTCTATGTCTCCTCTATGTCTCCCCTCTGTCTCCCCTCTGTCTCCTCTATGTCTCCTCTATGTCTCCCCTCTGTCTCCCCTCTGTCTCCTATATGTCTCCTCTATGTCTCCCCTCTGTCTCCCCTCTGTCTCCCCTCTGTCTCCTCTACATCGAACTCCAAATGTATTGGGACATTGACAAATGTTTTGTTATTTTGGCTCTGTACTGAGCACTTGATTTGAAATGGCACTAGATTTGAAATTACACAACAACTATGGGGGTTAAATAGCAGACTGTCAGCATTCATTTTAGGATATTTTCATTCATATCGGGTAAACTATTTAGAAATTACAGCACTTTTTGTAGTCCCCCATTTTAGGGGAGCAAAAGTATTTGGTCCCAAATGTATAGCATGCAATGACTACAGTACATCAAGCTTGTGACTCTACAATTTTGTTGGATGCATTTGCTGTTTGCTTTGGTTGTGTTTCAGGTTATTCTGTGCCCAATAGAAATTTATGGTAAATTATGTATTTTGTGTCATTTTGGAATCACTTTTATTGCAAATAAGAATATAATTTGTTTCTAAACATTTCTACATGAATGTACACAACCATTGAAAAGTTTGGGGTCACTTAGAAATGTCTTTGTTGTTGAAAGGAAATGTAAAAAAAATGAAATAATACTGTGTAGACATTGTTAATGTTGTAAATGAGTATTGTAGCTGGAAATGACATACATAGTACAGAGGCCCATTATCAGCAACCATCACTCCTGTGTTCCAATGGCACATTGTGTTAGCTAATCCAAGTTTATCATTTTAAAAGGCTAATTGATCATTAGAAAACCCTTTTGCAATTATGTTAACACAGCGGAAAACTGTTGTCTGATTAAAGAAGCAATAAAACTGTCCTTCTTTAGACTAGTTGAGAATCTGGAGCATCAGCATTTGTGCGTTCCATTACAGGCTCAAAATGGCCAGAACAAAGAATTTTTTTCTGAAACTTATCAGTCTATTCTTGTTCTGAGAAATGAAGGCTATTCCATGTGAGAAATT
This sequence comes from Salvelinus alpinus, assembly GCF_045679555.1. Taxonomy (NCBI): domain Eukaryota; kingdom Metazoa; phylum Chordata; class Actinopteri; order Salmoniformes; family Salmonidae; genus Salvelinus; species Salvelinus alpinus. The sequence goes on from NC_092124.1 coordinate 2,330,764, forward strand.
GCCAAGAAACTGAAGATCTCGTATAACGCTGTGTACTACTCCCTTCACAGAACAGTGCAAACTGGCTCTAACCAGAATAGAAAGAAGAGTGGGAGGCCCCGGTGCACAACTGAGCAAGAGGACAAGTACATTAGAGTGTCTAGTTTGAGAAACAGACGCCTCACAAGTGCTCAATTGGCAGCTTCATTAAATAGTTCCCGCAAAGCACCAGTCTCAACGTCAACAGTGAGGAAGCGACTCCGGGATGCTGGCCTTCTAGGCAGAGTTGCAAAGAAAAATCCATATCTCAGACTGGCCAATAAAAATAAAAGATTAAGATGGGCAAAATAACACAGACACTGGACAGAGGAACTCTGCCTAGAAGGCCAGCATCCCGGAGTCGCTTCCTCACTGTTGACGTTGAGACTGGTGCTTTGCGGGAACTATTTAATGAAGCTGCCAGTTGAGGACTTGTGAGGCGTCTGTTTCTCAAACTAGACACTCTAATGTACTTGTTCTCTTGCTCAGTTATGCACAACTTCAGTATTACTTACTAAAACTGTTGTTGTTGGTTTTTATTCTTATATTTTGTTAGGATTATTTTGCTCTTACTGTAGTAGTGTAGCCCACTCCCGACCAACCACTTTGTACAGCACCTGAGTGGCGCAAAGGTCTAAGACACTGCATAGCAGTCCAAGCTGTGTTGTTACAGATGCTGGTTCAATACCCATGCCGGCCTTGACTGGGAGACCCATGAGATGCCTGGAGGTTTTTGGTTTCTCTCCCTCTAAAACATTATCATTCTAAATGAAATCATTCTAAATAACAAACTGGTAACAATGTCTCACCCCATGTTCAATAATGGCCTTTTTCTCGCTCATTTTACGTTATTTGAAAACAAAATAATCTCCAAAATATTGTTATTTTTTAAACAAAGCAATTCTTATTATTAATTTAGAATGATATAACAGTCCCTTGGATATTCTCACAGATATATTATTAACCCTGTTATTAGCAAGACTATATATTGGTCATATTGGTCATCGCTCCCGATTTGTGCACAATGGGATTGCCTTGCAGTTCTCCAGCTGTATCCACTGAAAGCGTGCAAGGTTCATGACACGAGGGCAGGGGGCATGGGATGGGCCGCAGAGCCGCGCACAGAAGACGGACCTAGCCCATAGGAAAGGGAGGAGGAGGAAGGGGGAGGAGCTCTGTGCTACCCCGCCACACTGGGTAGCACAGAGCAACACTTTAAGGGGCATTGCACTAATAATGGCGCTGACTAGGGAAACATTCCCGCTGTTTTTAGTGCCAGTTGGCACGTTCAAACTAAAACAACATAACAATGTAATTGGTTGCAATTTCAGTTTAATCCACCAGAAAAGACAAAACAAATAATACAACAAAAAGTATAATTATTATTATTATGTATCACATCCGACCGTGATTGGGATGCAGGTTCGATTCCCGTGCCGGCTGCCACTGGGAGACCCATGAGGCAGCTTTTGGTTTTAATTTAGAATCCTCCAGTCCTCTATATGTAATTATTGGCGGAGAGTCACGTCATATTTTTCCGATATACTGTAGGTCTACCGTAGGCGACATGAGTCTCACTAGTGTTGAGTAATGTGCTGTTAAGGGGTGTATATCTTATTTATTTCAAGAGCATATTGAAGTTAGAAGCAATAGCCTACACCTATTTTAGCACCGTTTCACACTGCTCTGAGACAAGCATGGGGACTGCTCTTGATAAATCAATGAGATTTTTATTTTCACTGAATCTCCATTTGGGTATTGGTTAGACTACAATTAGGGTGTAGAAATGTTATGCTCTTAGTGTAACCTTTAATTAACTAGGCAAGTCAGTTAAGAACAAATTCTTATTTACAAGGACAGCCTACCCTCCCCGTCGGGGAATTGAACCACGGTCTCCCGCATGCCCGCAAGTACTGTAGCCTACACCCGACTGTCACGTTGTACAGCACCATATTATCCATTCCATCCTAACGGAAACCGAGAGGGTTTTTAGTTGTTCTTGGAACAGAAACACCATAATATTAAGCAAATTAATTAAGCAACATTTCTTAAAATCAGTCCCATATACTATGTTCTTACAAAAGAGGTTTTAAATTCTCTAGTACGGCCACTATTGAAGGCTATCAAATGCTTCTCAAAGATGCCCTCTGGTGGTCAAACTAGCACTAACTAGCATTAATGGTACCAGTGGTTGGCACTTAAATAACATGCCATAGAATACGCTGCAACTTTTAATGGACAAACCACTGTATGTCTCTTATATGTCTTCCCTTTGTCTCCTCTCTGTTTCTTCTATGTCTGACTATATAGTACATTGAGTACATATAGTACACAAGACCCATAAAGACTTCTTGTATCTTAGGGTGGAGACCATGTTCAGTCTGCGTTGATCAATCTGTGTTTTCAGTTAATTGGTTATTAGACAAATATTTAAGTTATTAATGGCTGTGGTACTATAGGTCATTGCCATTTTAAAGATATACCGTAACACAGAACCCAAACCGGCTGCGTGCGTGCACCATCGTGCGCCATCGTGCATAAATCTATTTTGTACCCCCACACCAAACGTGATCACGACACGCAGGTTAAAATATCAAAACAAACTGTGAACCAATTATATTAATTTGGGGACAGGTCGAAAAGCATTAAAAATGTATGGCAATTTAGCTCGCTAGCTTGCACTTGCTAGCTATTTTGTCCTATTTAGCTAGCTTGCTGTTGCTAGCTAATTTGTCCTGGGATATAAACATTGAGTTGTTATGTTATCTGAAATGCTCAAGGTCCTCTACTCTACCAATTAATCCACACATTAAACCGTCAACCGAATCGTTTCTAGTCATCTCTGCTCCTTCCAGGCTTTTTCTTCTCTTGACTTTACATTGCGATTGGTAACTTTCATAAATTAGGTGCATTACCGCCACTGGCCTCGTTCGTTTTTAAGTCACCCACGAGGGTATAACCAATGAGGAGATGGCACGTGGGTACCTGCTTTTATAAACCAATGAGGAGACGGGAGAGGCAGGACTTGCAGCGCGATCTGCGTCAGAAATAGAACTGACTTCTATTTTAGCCCTTGGCAACGCAGACGCTCATTGGCGCGCGAGCAGTGTGGGTGCAATAATTGAATAATATAGATTTCTAAATTTATTTTGTCAGTCTGTAAGATTAACACTTGTTTGGTGGCTAAATACTGTGCAATAGAGCGGTGAAGTACAGTTATGTCGGATTCTTAATAAAAGTGAATGAATAGCTTTTATGTTACCGTGAGTGAATTATACGGTACAACAACACAAAAAACATATTTTCATGGGTAGAGAGAATAGGGAGGCAAAATGAGATTGCCTTCCCAAAGAAATCAATTTGACTTTTGATTACTATAACAAGATGTAACACTACATGAAGTGTCTCTTTTTGGGCCGCTAATGGAGAGGAGCATTGCATTTTGGGAGAAAGTAATAACTCCGAGCTTTCCCCGGGATTCATGAAATCAAGTGTATACGTGTAAAGATCGGTCGATAGATGTCAATGACAGAAACACATTTGGCTCTTTAGCTCTGTGTTTGTAAAGTGAAGAGCAGTCTGTGCAGGATGGAGTGTCAGTCAGTGCAATGTGTAAGTGCAGACCCAGAATCAGGTATCATGGAGAGTTTGGCCAACGTATAACCAGTTATGTCAGATTTGGGTTCGAGCTTAATTGGCCAAAGTCTCTCCATGTATAGTATGTTAGCCTTTCAGTGAAAATATGGTGTGTCTATTATAGCCAATCATGTCAGGTGTTACTTGAAGCCAAGTTGGCCACACTGTCCATATAAATTGCCTTGGACTGCAAAAACGGCATCTTTATCCAGTCATGTCCGGTTCGGGTTGGAACAGAGTTGGCCAGACTGTCCCTGTACGATTGCCTTTTAAGTGTAAATATGGCGTCTATAGCTAATCATGTAAGGATTCGTTTGGAACCAGGTTGGCCAAACTCTTTGGTGCAAACATGGCGTCCATTAAACTCAGCATTGGACACTGTGACCCACCTGTCTGCGCAGATCCCTGGTCTTCTTGGTCATCTTGTCGATGGCAGAGTTCAGCGGGTCTCCTTTCTCTTTCCTGCCAGTCTGTAGAGAGAGGGAGAGGGGAACACAGAGACACAGTGTTACCTCAGTGTTACCTGTGTAACATTACTAATTCATCATCACACGCACAAATGCTCACATCAAAAAGTGCATTATGCGTGTAATACACTACAGGAGGGAATGGGAGCACAAAGGTTTGTACTGCGGATGAAAGGGATTAGAGGAGAGGAATCATTCCTGGAATACTCTCTGCCTCCGGTTTCTTATAAGTGACTTTGGATGTTCAAGATGTAAGAGAAAGTAGCTGGGCTGGATAAAATAAGAACTTGAGTATTGAGCAAATAAGATGGTGGTGACAGACATCAGATGAAGACGACTTGCAGGGGAGCAACTGCGGAACCATTTCTGAGAAATTCCATCAAGCATGAAACCAAGTTAGCAAGTGAAGTACTGTGGGCTTTGGAGGTACACACGCAATTGTAACTAGGTGGGTTTCTGTACATGCTAACTAGGCCACTTGGACTTTTAGCTCTCAACAAATGACACCCATTGTTGTTAGTGAATGAGTGACTAAAAATACAAAAATAGAGATTCTTTCCTCAAGGGTCTTTAGCTGTCAATGAATAAAACCCCATTTTGTTAGTGAGTAAGCAACTAGAAAGACAAAACAGAGAGAGAGAGAGGGGTCAATATGAGACCTTGTCTTCTTGGAGAACAATTAGGAGTGTCTGTGGTGTTAGCGGCAGCTAGGCTGCTGGCCCTTCCTTCTGCCCCCTCTTCCCTCAGGCCCTCTCAGACAGCCCACAGCTGGTTGCAGTCACAAGTGTCACCTCACGCTAAATGACAATTCTCTCTCTCTCTCTCTCTCTCTCTCTCTCTCTCTCTCTCGCTCTCTCTCTTCTCTCTCTCTCTCTCTCTCTCAAAAAAATTGAAAAATCAAGTGGTGACCATTAAATATTCATGGCACACCAAAGGCGAGCGATGTTCTATTTCAAGCGACACGGGGCTACAGTAACGTAGGTGAGATTCCATCTATTGTCTCAGGGATCGGCGAGGAGGGGGGGGGGGCAAACAGGGGGCAGGTGACATGCAGCGTTCTCTAGGGGGCCTGGGAAATGGACTTGGGCATGCCGGGCCGGGCGGTTGGCTGGTTGGCGGTTGAATGCATTGTCATGCCTCAAGATGCGAGCAGTTAATAAGTATAAAACAGATTGCCTATCAGAGATATAAAATCCATTACTGCCTGATGGAATCAAAGGCGAACGACTGCCAGAGAGAAGGATAAACGGTCCCCCCAAAAAGATGTATTGTTTATGGGCTACGGCGAGCGTAAATAATGCTGAAGCTGAGACTGATATTCCAAAGCATTCTAGTAATTACCTTAGGAGACTCCCTTTCATTTTCGCAGTGACCCCTTTGGAGCGTATGGGGTCCCATTTGAAGGCCTATGATGATGAAAGCGGAGATAACCTTTGCGTCGGGGGCTGCCATTAAATATGGCATAAAGATGCAATCACTAATGTTGTGTTATGAATTTGTTTTGGATTATTTAATAGGGTGATTAGGGTGGGCGATGAGGCGGCTTGATTCCTACAGGCCGGGGTTAGATGTCAGGGGTTAGAGATCGCACACAGCTACACTTCTTAACCTCTTCTCAGACAGGAGGGAGGGATGGACGGAGAGGAGAAGAGAGAGGGAGAGGGGAATAAAGATGACCAAAAAGGGAGATGAAGAGAACGAGAGATAAATAAATGGCAAAAATGAAGGTGAGTGAATGCAAAAAAGAGGGGGAGACAAACAGATGATAAAAAGAGAGAGGTGAGCGATAAATTGGGTATACAGTATGTAGGGGACTTAAATAGAATCCTTGAATCCTTGAACATATGGGGACGTAAGAAGGCGGGTTTAAACAAACACCCTTTAACAAACACTGTTTGCTGCATTCAGCATGAATTCAGTTACAACCGGGTGCAATTTGCTGGCTACACTGACGGTTCGGTCCATTAGAAGTCGTCTCTTACCACAATACCTTAGCGCATCAAAGATCCAAATCAACAGATTGTACAGAGACGCCGATGACACTCCAGTCAAAGCAGTAGTAGAGCATACAAAATTAATTGCCCGGTTGCCATAGCAACCCCGTTCCAATTCCGCCCTACAGTGGAGTGTGTTCACATCATTATCTTGGTGGGAAGGGAGAACAACATAACATGTACAGATATAGGATCTTAATTTGATCACTCTTTTGTCGCAGAGAATTTTCCCGCACAGAAGGAAATGCAAACATGTAGTGTATTCGAGATGTACATAGGCTTCTTAGTTTGTAATGTCAAACTTGACTTTCCCTAATGAAAAATGTATCAACTCCTACAAAAAATGTCTATTAATTAGAATCCACATAATAATTCACATTTCCTGTTGCTGCTGGATTATATTGCTGCTGTAGCAAACTGGCTCAAATTAAGATCCTACATCTGTACATGCTCTCCCATCCTAGCCTAGCAAAGAAGCAGTATAATACTAATATGGCGGGTAGTGTAGATACTGGACATGCCAATGAGTGGTAAGGATGATCAATTGCATGAACGCTTAGACCTGTCTTGGACGTGAACACCATATCCTCATTATGTCACCATGGCAGCGTTTCACATGTCTCGTCCACTCTATTACAGAGCCGTCACATAACTACAGCCACTCCGTTATACAGTGCTAGATACGGGAGATAATGGTGGCCCTTATAGCTCTCGATGTGACGTTCCCCATATTACAGGCCTGCATATCGTTGTGCGTGTCCTTGGCTAGATATCACTTCAGTCTTGTTGGAGTGTTCATTATTTGCTTTCCAATACGGTATCTGGTGCTGCTGCACAGCTAAATTACACTTGAAGAAATGTTTGATTGAATATTGAAAGGTCCCACTGAGATGGACCCAGGCTAAGTCCCAAATGACACCCTATTCCCTATATAGTGCAACGCTTTTAACAAGGGCCCTATTTCCGTTGACTGAACTATAGATTTCTTAAAGGAGATGTTGTGCTAGGGAGGATGTAGGTGTCGTGTTACCATTCTCCTTATGATACCGAGAGCAGAACAGAACACTCAACGCCGTCTGACGTCTGTCTATTTCGTGCCCCAATCAGAATTCAGATCAGACCCCTCCTTCCTTCTTTCATTCTTTTGTTTCTTTTTTTCCCTCCTGGTCGTTCTCCGTGCATGGTGCCTCGAAGTTCTGTCACTCTCAATGTGTTTGTCACCGCAAGGGCTATAAACATTATTGTTTCCCATTAGCCTGAAATTGCTTCCCATCAAACAAGACACACAAAAAATTGCGAGAGGGGAATGCCCCCAACAGATCACACTAAACGGCGCTGGCCCCCTTCTTTAGAGCATTCTCGGGCCAATCATAACAATTTAAACGGTGTCGGTGCGCCTATAGCCCCTCTGTCTGTCCACAGGGTCTTATTTGGCTCCCTGGGAGAAGTAGGCACAGGCGAAAGGTCATGACCCAAGGGTTATACACTCCAATAGATCTATTAAAGAGCAGGAACAACTTCCTGTCCGATATAACAACCAATCAGAGACCTCTATTTACAGACATGTAACAATGGAGTGATGAGCTACTGTAAGTGACAGCCTTAAGAGTTGGCAAGACAGCACAAACAGATCTAGGATCAGGCTAACGGGGTGGACTGTTCATCCTAGCATTTTCTTACCTTATCATGAGGGTTTATTCAAGTGACACTCTTGTCCTGTTTTTTTAATTATTGTTACTTTTACGAAATATTGTCTGGTCTGGTTCAAGAGGAGTGAGATCTTGACTGACACACTTAGCACATGGGTTTACGGGGAGACTCTCTTATGGAGTACTTCAACTGGCAATTGAATAGGTCCCTCCTGTAAAAGAGATGTGATCTCAATGAGAATAACCCATATAAATGAAGAATGAAAACACTGCTCTCCAATTCCCTTGGGTATTGTTCTGTTCAAGACGATTGAGATCGATGACGAACCCATGGTAAATAAACGTCGTTGTATGCAGCGAGGCAGTGAGTGTCAATGACTGAATGGGAACACTACACAACGTCTACATCCCTAGGCCTATTTGGGGTCACGGTCAGGTCTAATACGTTCATCCACCTCTGGCCTGCTCGCCTCCCTACCTCTGAGGAAGTACAGTTCCCGCTCAGCCCAGTCAAAACTGTTCGCTGCTCTGGCACCCCAATGGTGGAACAAACTCCCTCACGACGCCAGGTCAGCGGAGTCAATCACCACCTTCCGGAGACACCTGAAACCCCACCTCTTTAAGGAATACCTAGGATAGGATAAAGTAATCCTTCTAACCCCCCCCCTTAAAAGAGTTAGATGCACTATTGTAAAGTGGTTGTTCCACTGGATATCATAAGGTGAATGCACCAATTTGTAAGTCGCTCTGGATAAGAGCGTCTGCTAAATGACTTAAATGTAAATGTAAATGTAATAGTTCTGGTCTCTGAAAGAGAATGAGAAAACAGGAAGTCCATTGAAATAGATATGATTCCTCCCATTCATGTAATGTATTGATGTTATGCCCTTGGGCCAAGGCCCCTGCAACCAGAGGAAGCATGGATTGTCCTCCATATAGATGTTGAGCAGCATTAGGAATGAATCATTTATCATCATCATTAATCACACACACGCACGCACGCACGCACGCACGCACGCACGCACGCACGCACGCACGCACGCACGCACGCACGCACGCACGCACGCACGCACGCACGCACGCACGCACGCACGCACGCACGCACGCACGCACGCACGCACGCACGCACGCACGCACGCACGCACGCACGCACGCACGCACGCACGCACGCACACACGCACACACACACACACACACACACACACACACACACACACACACACACACACACACACACACACACACACACACACACACACACACACACACACACACACACACTCCTCAGCCTCGGTCCTAATGGTGATAGAGCACGGCGCACCAAACAGTGAGGAGAAACCCTCAGTCTCATAATCTGGATGAATAGGCCAGGGCTGCAAGTCCATATTTAACTAGGCAAGGGGAATGCAACAAAAGGCAAATCCAGCTAGCATACACACAAGTGTGTGTGTGTGTGTTTTAAATTGTTCTTCAGCTCTTCAGGTTCCTTGGCGAACTCTTTCCCAATAAAGAGTCCCGCCGTAACGCCGGCACGTTTTGGACTTCTAACCCTTTTTAAGCATGTGTTTGAGCTACAGACTTCTGAGTTGTACCATTGGATTTGTCTATTTCCATTAGTCTGTGATTAACGGGGGCTGAGCTAGAGCGGAGTTTGTCAGCCAAGGGCAGATCCCGAAGGGGTCCAGGGCCGTTTTTTTTTACAAAAATGTCAACTCTCACAAACACACACGCTTCGCTCTGACGCTCACAAGCTACACAGTAGTCAGTAGAAGGTAAGAGGTTTTTCTACATTCCCAGGACAGAGTGTCTATAACACTGTAGAAAGCTCACTAATTTGCTGTCACAAACTCCATACTCCACACAGTTGTCACTGACGAGTTGGATTTTCATTTCCCACTATGCAAGTCAATTCTGTAGTTACAGCATTCATATTTATTCGTTTTTATCGGGTTTTTGGTTTAGTGACCTTATATTATGTCAAATCGTTTTGTCTTCTACTTGTAGCCCTGGTTGTCCTGAAAATAAAATTGAAAAACACTTCATTGTGAGGCTAAATATAACGGCTGGACATGTAGATACATTCTTAAAGGTTCTTGAAATGTAACGTTTCTTGTGTTGAGGCAAGAGTTAAAATTAACACTGTAAAGAGTTAAATTAACACTCAGTGGTGTAAAATAAACTCAGTGTTAGTTTATTGCAGTCAAATGACCAAATCGTCCTCTAGTGGCCTCATGGGTGGAACATTATTCATCAATTCTTTTCATTTCAGAAAATCTGGTGTTTCTATGTCAAAATATTTTTGTTATATTTCAGTCTTCTGTGATATACAGTACCAGTCAAAAGTTTGGACAAACCTACTCATCCAAGGGTTTTTCTTTATTTTTTACAAATTCTTATATCAAAACTATGAAATAACACATATGGAATCATGTAGTAACCAAAAAAGTGTTCAACAAATCAAAATATATTTTAGATTTGAGGTTCTTCAAAGTAGCCACCCTTTGCCTTGATGACAGCTTTGCACATTCTTGGCATTCCCAAAGTCTGTGAGTATCCATAGCAACGGCTCCACTCTGCTCAATGAAGAGAGGAGAGAGCAGTTAGCTGTTAGCTACTTTTCGTCACTCCAAATTCCAACAAAACTCAAGGAACATTATTATTTTCTGTGATATAATCTCTCCTATTTTAAATAAATTGAAGCACTTCTGACACCATGTTATGATCTTATATGGCTGTACTGCACAGCAGAGAAAATGCAAATTGCTCAGCTTCAAAATGTTAGTGATTCATTTAGTGATACCAGAGCCCTGCCCGTGCCCTAGTTATTGATGAAAAAACAGGCCCTAACCCGATGTATAATGTCCGGGCTCGTCGGGCTCTGGTCGGGTAGCAGAGCTCTACCTGTAATTTGGTCCTCAAAAGAAGCCCTTATTAAATATGCATTGTATTGTCTTAAATAATAACAATTTTATGACAACATATTCACTTACGATATCACTTGGTGAAGGCAACAGGACTGAAAATGAATGAATGCAACAACCATGTCTCTGTCACTAGCAAACATAGTCATGGGTGGTACAGGTGACAACAAATAAATCACTCGACAGGCACCCTGGGAAAAATGCAAATAAGGTTTTAAACCCTACAGCAGGGCTAAACAAACCCTGGTCCTGGAGGGCTGGAACATGTCTGGTTTTGCGCGTGTGTGTGCGTGTCACGTGAGCGCACACACATACACACACAGAAGCCAGTATCGCAGAGGAGAGGGCATGACGACATTAGTCATCCAGGCTGCCTGGAGAACCACATGCTAATGTGTCATTTAAGCGCTGTCGGGAGGCGGAGGATTAAGAGATCAAGCCACCCAAAGTAAAAAGAGAGCAGAATCAGAGGATGTTCAGAGAGAGAGAGAGCTTCTCACCTAGACTCCTGTGACTTAAAGGGGCAATCTGGTTATTAATTTAAATGAAGTCCAAAAATAGATTTTCCAATCCTAGATTTCACTGCTAATTAAGACTTGTATGTATTAAACGAGATTCACACGAGGAGAAATAGGATCATCAAAGACGAATAGATAGAGAGGAGACACTCATAAACCATTGTGTTGTATTGCATTGTCATAATACCCATCGTGGCGGAAGAGTGTACTATCAATGCCATTACTTTGTATTCAAAGTCAAAACCCCCCGTCCGTGCCTTCTGTGTTTTTTTTTCTTCTTCCAAGAATTGATAATCGCCCTGGCCTAGTTGCCAGCTAGAGCTCTTCCAAATCTGCATTACGTAGATTATGAAACGGTGAATTACAGCGGCCGGAATTCTAACCAGGGCGGAAAAACCCGTCATCACACTAAACCTGTTAGAGCAGGCTCGCTCTGGCTCTTAGTAGAACGCTGGATAAAAATCAGTCAAATACGGTGCCATCCCCAAAAACCCCACTGAATACCTCAGAGCCGAATATATATCCCATAGTACACTACTTATAGATGTGTATCTGCATTTCATGTCTAGTTATGTCACGTCAATACATTGTGCCGTAGACACTGGTGCAAACGGTTCTTACTAACATTGCGATGCGTAAACAGAAGCTTGTAGTATCCAACTTGAAGTTATCCCCTTCATATATATGGTAGTTAAGTCAAATCAATGCATTGTGCCATATACCCTAGTGATAACTGTTATTACCACCATTACAATGTACATTATAGTCTTCGTAATTGTTATAATTATATAAATATAGTTCTGTCACGTCAATACATAGTACCATACACCCTAGTCACTAGAGCCTAGTGCTATAACTAGCTAATATGAAATATTACTATCGTTCACGTCATTACATTGTATATCATTGTACATATATTTGCCTGAGCTCCCTCACATCAAGCCGTGGAGAATGTATTGCTCATAATGAAATGCAAAATAAAAAACGTTTTGCCGTCACAACGTCATCCCAATTGTTGTCAAAACGTCATGTAAATGTTCTCGCAACGTTGGCCCTACGACCATGAATCATAGGTTGCAGTGGTTGAATCATATGCCTCATGTTTCCCCACGGCCAGGTCACAGCTGTGGTCTCCCGTGTGTGTGTGTGTGTGTGTGTGTGTGTGTGTGTGTGTGTGTGTGTGTGTGTGTGTGTGTGTGTGTGTGTGTGTGTGTGTGTGTGTGTGTGTGTGTGTGTGTGTGTGTGTGTGTGTGTGTGTGTGCCCACCCAGGCTGTGCCCACACACCTTCCCACACAGGTCCATTTATCCACCTTGACAACACAACAGGGAACAGCAACCAACAACCCCCCCCCCCATCCATCCATCACTATTCATCCACCCATCCGCCACACAAGGCATCATGCGTGTATTCCGCGACACAGACCACATAACGGAGTATGCGTATCGGGGTTTCGTGGTTTAACTTTCATCTCCCCAACGCGTTGTCAACGGCTCACATTCACAGACCGTAAAGGGTCTCCCATCTGCTCATTGTTTCCCCCATTCGTTCTCTAAGGGGACTCTTTCCCTCCATTCGTTTTCTCTGGTTCTGGGTGGCGTTACGGAGGTAAGCTCATACTCTTCTCTAGGTACGGCGGCGGTTGGATAATGGAAGTGGTAATGGCCAAGGGATTCCAGCTCACCCGGGAGACTGGCTGGCTGGACGGCGGATGGTAGAGGCGGCTACTAAGAGCGCTCGGCGTGCAACAGCTGGGACCAACATGCTGTTCCTTCGCCTCTCGCTCAGTCCCCGCTCCAATCACTCATGTATTGTAGTGCACTCAGCGCAAATTGCTTTGCTGTGCTCCGCCGTGCACCGTTCCCTCCTCCCTTCCCCACTCCCTACCCACTAATAGCGGAATAAGACGTGCAATTCTCGGGCCGAGGCAGACAGGAAATGATATGGATGTCTAGTGCCATGTGAGAGAGAGGGAAAGGGAATGAGGGGGGAGAACAGAGGAGATGATGAAGGGATATGCGTACAATAAGGGGGAGCGGTGGAGGCAGACAGCCAAAGAGAGAGAGGGAGAGAGGTAGAGCAGAAAGAGAGAAAGAGATAATGATAGAGAGAGAAAAAGAGAATTGAAAGATACCCTGTATTTTGGAGAGAGAGAGAGAGAGATATAATAATATGGTCAGACAACAAAAGAAGAGAGGGGAGAGAGCTTTTCTTTTTTTGGTTTGGCACAAAGCGCCCGTCTCATTCTCTCAAGATCAATGTGTTAAATGATATCAATTCCGGCTCCTTGTCAATTCAATTAAGGCCCAATGCAAGGAACAATTACTGTCCAGGTTGGTTACACTGACTCCAGGCTTAGAGAAAGAGGAAAAAGTGAGAGGGAGGGGAGATAGAGAACACTGACTCCTACAGAGAGAGAGAGAGAGAGGGCCCTGACTCCTAGAGATAAAGAGAGAGAGGGAGAGAAACCACATTGGGTTAACAGTAGATAATGGCTCAGCCGGATCCTCAATAAAATAAGTTGAGCTGCTCTACAGCGGTGTGTGTGTGTGTGTGTGTGTGTGTGTCGGTGGTTCCAGGGATGAGCAGCAACCATTTGACTTGTTCTCATTAAGTGGAGCTTAAAGAGCTACAGCGAAACTGCGACCATCAACCTGGTTTGATTACAGGAAAATACACCAGGCTCTCCATGCCTCCCCAGTGAGCCTCTTTTTATGTGTAGAATGTGGTGAGATGAGATGAGAAAATATGATTATACTGGGTTTTATCCTGGAATTAACAAACAGATTAACCAGCAGAAAATGAGGTCTTTCTAACTCAAAATCTTTCGAACTCAGTTTTTCTGATTAGGTCTAGGCATATATTCATCAGTCATACCTGACACCCTAGACCCTAGACCCACTCCAATTTGCTTACCGCCCCAATAGGTCGACAGACGACGCAATCGCAATCACACTGCACACTGCCCTAACCCATCTGGACAAGAGGAATACCTATGTGAGAATGCTGTTCATCGACTACAGCTCAGCATTTAACACCATAGTACCCTCCAAACTCGTCATCAAGCTCGAGACCCTGGGTCTCGACCCCGCCCTGTGCAACTGGGGTCCTGGATTTCCTGACGGGACGCCCCCAGGTGGTGAGGGTAGGTAACAACATCTCCACCCCGCTGATCCTCAACACTGGGGCCCCACAAGGGTGCGTTCTCAGCCCTCTCCTGTACTCCCTGTTCACCCACGACTGCGTGGCCATGTACGCCTCCAACTCAATCATCAAATTTGCAGACAACACTACAGTGGTAGGCTTGATTACCAACAACGACGAGACGGCCTACAGGGAGGAGGTGATAGCCCTCGGAGTGTGGTGTCAGGAAAATAACCTCACACTCAACGTCAACAAAACAAAGGAGATGATCGTGGACTTCAGGAAACAGCAGAGGGAGCACCCCCCTTTCCACATCGACGGAACATTAGTGGAGAGGGTAGAAAGTTTTAAGTTCCTCGGCGTACACATCACGAACAAACTGAAATGGTCCAACCACACAGACAGCGTGGTGAAGAAGGCGCAGCAGCGCCTCTTCAACCTCAGGAGGCTGTAGAAATTCGGCATGTCACCAAAAACACTCACACACTTTTACAGATGCACAATCGAGAGTATCATGTCGGGCTCTATCACCGCCTGGTACGGCAACTGCTCCGCCCATAACCGTAAGGCTCTCCAGAGGGTAGTGAGGTCTGCACAACGCATCACCGGGGGCAAACTACCTGCCCTCCAGGACACCTACACCACCCGATGTCACAGGAAGGCCAAAAAGATCATCAAGGACAACAACCACCCAAGCCACTGCCTGTTCACCCCGCTATCATCCAGAAAGCAGGGACCGAGAGACTGAAAAACATCTTCTATCTCAAGGCCATCAGACTGTTAAACAGCCATCACTAACATTGAGTGGCTGCTGCCAACATACTGACTCAACTCCAGCCACTGGAAAAATGTATGTAATAAATGTATCACTAGCCACTTTAAACAATTCCACTTTATATAATGTGTACATACACTACATTACTCATCTCATATGTATATACTGTACGCTATACCATCTACTGCATCTTGCCATCTTGATGTAATTAAATGTATCTCTAGCCACTTTAAACAATGCCACTTTATATAATGTGTACATACACTACATTACTCATCTCATATGTATATACTGTACGCTATACCATCTACTGCATCTTGCCTATGACGTTCTATACCATCACTCATTCATATATTTTTTTATGTACATATTCTTATTCATTCCTTTACACTTGTGCGTATAAGGTAATTGTTAGGTTAGATTACTCGTTGGTAATTACTGCATTGTCGGAACTAGAAGCACAAGCATTTCGCTACACTCGCATTAACATCTGCTAACCATGTGTATGTGACAAATACCGTTTGATTTGATTTGATTTGATACTTGAGTAAAAGTAAAGATACCTTAATAGTAAGTGACTCAAGTAAAAGTGAAACCCAGTAAACTACTACCTGAGTAAAAGTCTAAAAGTATTTGGTTTTAAATAAACTTAAATATCAACAGTAAATGGAATTGCTCAAATGTACTAAATCATTTCAAATTCCTTATATTAGGCAAACCAGACTGCACACATTTTTTATATTGACGGATAGCCAGGGGAGCACACAGACATAATTTACAAACGAAGCATTTATGTTAAGTGAGTCCGCCAGGTGAGAGGCAGTAGGGATGACCAGGGATGTTCTCTTGATAAGTGGACCAATTACCTGTCAAAATGTAACGATTACTTTTGGGTGTCAGGGAAAATGTATGGAGTAAAAAGTACATTATTTTCTTTAGGAATGTAGTGAAGTAAAAGTTGCCAAAAATATAAAGAGTAAAGTAAAGTACAGATACCCCCAAAAAACGACTTAATTAGTACTTTAAAGTAACCATTGGTTAAGTTTGTTAAAGGCGCAGTGGTATTACATAACCAAGTATGCCCATAAAACTCACTGGAGAAAAGTCACAATAAACATACGTGTGGGGGTCATAGGTTATAGGTCAGATATGAATACTTACCCTTAACCTTTAGTCCGACATTGAATACAGACAACTACTGCCCAGCCCCAACACACACACACACACACACACACACACACACACACACACACACACACACACACACACACACACACACACACACACACACACACACACACACACACACACACACACACACACACACACACTCATCAGTGTGGTTTCCGCTTCACTACATTGCAAAAGCATATGCCTTGGCTCGCCTGGTTTGTCTCAGTGTCTGCTGTTCACATGGCCAGTAACGGTATCACATAGCCGCATTGTTTTTAAATGGGTTCTCCTGCCATTCTGGTTTAGTGTGTAGTGTAGCTCCCATAGCTGTGTGTCTGAGGAGGAGCAAGCCTTCTAACAGTCTTTATGCATACTCTTTCAATTACACACACACATGCAGGCGCACGCGCGCACGCACGCACGCACGCACGCACGCACGCACGCACGCACGCACGCACGCACGCACGCACGCACGCACGCACGCACGCACGCACGCACGCACGCACGCACGCACGCACACACACACACACACACACACACACACACACACACACACACACACACACACACACACACACACACACACACACACACACACGCACACACACGCACACACACGCACACAGGCACACACAGGCACACACAGGCACACACACTTTGGAGCTGCTCTGTGCTGTCTGATGGTATTATGGTCTGTGGCCAAGGGACAAGCAGTGGACAAATAAAAGAGTGGGAATCCTAAGCTAATCATAAGCTATATAGAGTACATGTGCAGAATGCGTGGCTTCATGTACATGTGTGATGCGCATAATGGGCAGACATGCTATTTTAAAGTATTTTTTAAAATAATTATATCCCAGAAAGATTGCTGGAAACCAGATTCTTGCAACCAGGGACTTCTGGAAAACCTGGGAACTATGGAAAAGTTACTGGAATTTTGCAACGTCAGCATGCACGCACCAAATTGAAAAAATGTAGTAGATTGCTGATGCAAAAAGTTAAGTGAAATCTGAGTCGAGGGGGAAGCAACTGGGTTCACCTACTCGTTCCGGAATCCTCTCTTACATTAAGAGCATCACTTAAGCAATACTGACAGCGCTGTGTTCTTGTGGCATAGCACTCTAACAATGGGGTCAAAGAGCAATTGTACCTAAAAATAAAATTCTGTTATATCCAACTTGGGGAAGATATATTGAATGTGACTGCTTAAAGGGCCCATCAGCAGTTGCTACATCCACTTTTGTACTTATAATTTGATGATATGAACCCATTGATTCTTTAAGAATATAACATAAATGCCTCATGAACTTAGTTCAACTGTCGTACCAAGTCAGAACCCAAAATACAAGCTTGTTTTACAGTACATCAATATTTGTACACGGAGAAAATGTCAACAAACACTATATAGCCTCAAAACATGTTTAAAATGGATGGTCAGTCATTGCATCCATAGCTCTGTCTATGAATTCGAGAGTGGGGTACATTTCTCCAGCCCCATCCGTCAGGTTGTTACCGAACTAGGTGCGGGGGAGTACACTTTGTTAGTGTGTCTACTGCTGATTGCAGCTTCAACTGATGTATCCTTATTTGATGAGTCGTTCCTGAAAACACACTCAATCCTTCACTGAGCAGACGTAACGTAACACGCCGTAAAGGTTTAAAAATAGAAGGCAAAAGAGGGTCGGAGAGGAGAGGGAAACAAAGAGATATTATTACGTGTGTTGGGCTGAGGGCCAATGATCTGTAGTACGGAGGAGGGAGGGAGAAGGACGAGGAGGAGGAGAAGGAGGAAGGGGTTGAGGGGGCGAGGGCTGGCTATCAGGCCAACACAAACCCCCTCCAATTCCCGCTGCAGGAGAGGCAGCGACACAAGAGCACCGGCGCTGCCTGCAGTCTGCATGCTCTGAATGGCAAGTGGCTCGGGAGAGAAGGTGGGAGGAGGGAGAGCGAGTGTGTGTGAGAGGCAGAGTGGGTTAGAGACCAGAGAGGGTGAGAGAGAGAGAGAAGCGAGAGAGCGGGGTGACGCTCCTCTCATCAGTGAGGGAGAGAGGAGGGGGGAAAAAAACGAGGGAGGAAAACACGGAAGAGAGAGAGGGGGAAAGTCCCAACGTCACTGACGCACACTGTTCCACCAAAGGGCCAGAAGACGCCTGTTTATCAAACGAGGGGCTATTTCTGTCTCTCCGGTGTGGAGCGGAGTCAGCAGTACCAGCACCGCGTGACCGTAAAGAGCAGACAAACACAGAAATAAAGAGGAAGACAAACAACAAGCAGTTCTCATGAACACATTGTGATCAGTAGCAAGCAGCAGCGGCAGCAGTACGAAGCATGTATGGCTTTCTCCCATTAACACCTCTCTTTATTTTCCCTACGGCACCAACGTTTTTGAATCTCAGTAAACAGTGCTTTAAAGCTGTGTGTGCGTGTGTGTGTGTGTTAGACGAACAAATAGCGTGTGTATGTGTGTGTGTGTACGTGCATGTATGTGTGCATGTGTTATATTGTGAGTGTGTGCATGTGCGTTTGCACGCTTGCGCACGTATGAGTGCGTATGACTTCACATCTGTATGTCTGCCCGGAGCTTGCTAAGAAATGTGCCGCTTTCCCCGTGAAACCTCTGCATCGCTTACTATGTACCTATGGAGCGTGAGTGGGATGCAGACCAGATAGACAGCCACTTCTGCAGCCCCAGTCAGACACAGACCGAACCTGGGCAGTGAAAAAGTTACAGAAGCACACATATCATACCCTCAAAAATGCTAACCTCCCTTGTTATTTTAATGGTGAGAGGTTAGCATGTCTTGGGGGGTATGATATTTGTGTAACTTTCTCACTCATCATTATTCACGATTCATTCAAGATTAGCCGTAATCACGGTAGCGTCGACATTCATGTAGAAGTGTTCAAAAACATATTATATTCCTATCTACAATAAAAATGACTCCAAAATTACACCATACATTATTTACCATTAATTGACATTGGGCACAAAATAATCTGAAACACAACCAAAACAAACCGCAAATGCATCCAACAAGTTTGTAGAGTCACAAGCTTGATGTAGTCATTGCGTGCTATGAATATGGGACCAACTACTTATCTTTTTACTACTTTAATACTGTACAAGTGAATTTGTCAAAATACTTTCGGTCCCCTAAAATGGGAGGGGACTATGAAGAAAAAGTGCTGATATGGATGCCAATACCCTCAAATTAAAGCTGACTGTCTGCACTTCAACCTCATAGTCATTGTTGGATTTAAGAGCCAACAGAATAAAAAATGCTTCACTGTCCCAATAATTACAGAAGCCACTATAGTGCACTACTTTTGACCAGACCCTTATGTGGGCCCTGGTCAAAAGCAGTGCACTGTGGAATAGGGTGCCCTGGTCAATCCGTTTAAGGAACCGTTCTCAATACTGGGTGATGTAATCCCATTCCATCATCGTATTTCTCCTTTCATTTATTAGTTCATTTCATTTCCCGCCCCTCGGTGAGGGATCTGCCGTCGCGTTTAGGGCGGCGAAGGATTTCCGTGCGCTGTGGCGTTGGCCCCGGGGCACCTGGGAGACATCGTGGCGGTGAGTCAGACAAAACTCCCCATCAGGAGGGGGCCACTCCATTAGTCTCAAGCCCATACATGACCCCCAAGAGTGGGGCGCTGAGCTGAGCTGAGGGGGTAGGCTATATCTTTCAGCACATTCAAATAGGCACATGACGCACTAAATGTGGTTCTTAAAAGAAGCACACCTGCAAATACAAATGTGAAGTAGCACACACACACACCACTTCACTGCTGTGGGTCAGGAGGGTGTGTGTCTGTAACCCTACCCACCCCAATCCCACTCACTTCCCCTCTCCATGGCAGTGCCTGTTGACACATTGCTCACTGTCTCCTGGTCCGCCTCTCCACCTCCCCACAGGTCGAGTCATGGTGACCTCCAGTCGAAGTGATACTGCACTTAGGCCACAGCCAGGATTAAAACTCAGCAAATTGGCACCGGCTAGAGCCCGGGAGGGGGAATTGATATTACACTACCACACTCTTCTGCCTGTTTCTCATTTTTTCTCCAAACATATTTGCTGTCTTTCGCAATCCACTTCTCACCAAGTGGAAATGTTTTCTGGGCCCCGTTTGGTCTGTTTTTTTACTCGGCGTCTGTGTAAGCTACGATCAGACTGGTTCACTGTGGTGTCGCGAAACTACTCCGGAGGTTGTCTTCGGTGCATGTTTGAACGCACACACTCGTGTGCTAAAAAGTTCAACATTCTATTTCCATGGAACTCACAGAGGTCAACTGGTGCTGCCACGCCGTTCCCTCTCAAAAGGCCTCACATGGACTCTGGGGGAAAATGTGGATATTGAAAAACGTCCCGACTTTTGACCGTGTGTAAATGTCGGGTGGTGTGTTTGTCGTGTGAGGTGAGAGAGAAGAGAGGTGAGAATCTCTTTCTTCCCATTTGTGTTCTATTTACTGAAAGTAATATCAGTATTATCCTTTCAAAGACTATTCTCCATCAGTGGTGTTTATTTTTGGATGCCAAGGGAAGCCAAGCTTCCCCCAAAAATGTAGCAATCATTTTCCTTCAATTCACAAGAGGCTAAATGTATACTACACGTATGTGGACACCTGCTCGTCGAACATCTCAATCCAAAATCATGGGCATTAATATGTTGTGCCCCCCTTTGCTGATATAACAGCCTCCACCTTGCATTCAATGCTACAGGCAGCAACAATGTCATACTCTTTTTGACCAGACAGCATCAGATAGATTACACATACAGAGACAGGGGGGGGGGGTGCTGTTTCGGTCGCTCTGATCTTTTCTCCAGTGAGATACATTATATATTCAAAAGTATGTGGACACCCCTTCAAATGAGTGGATTTGGCTTTTCCGCCACACCCGTTGCTGAAAGGTGTATAAAATCAAGCACACAGCCATGCAATCTCCATAGATTCTAGGTTTGGTCGATGACAGGAGAATGCTACCGGCCCGAATGCATATTGCCAACTGTAAAGTTTTGTAAAGGAGAAATAATGATCTGGGGCTGTTTTTCTAGTTTGGAAATACTAACGCTACAGCGTACAATTCTGTGCTTCTAACTTTGTGGCACCAGTTTGGGGAAGACCCTTTCCTGTTTTAGCATATCAATGCCCCCGTGCACAAAGCGAGGTCCATGCAGGAATGCTTTGTCGAGATCGTGTGGAAGAAATTGACTGGCCTGCACAGAGCCCTGACGTCAACCCCATCAAACACCTTTGGGATGAATTGGAACACTGGCTAACTCCAAGCCTAACATCAGTGCCCAACCTCACTAATGCTTTTGTGGCTGAATGGAAGCAAGACCCCGCAGCAATGTTTCAACATCTAGTGGAACGCCTTCCCAGAAGAGTAGAGGCTGTTATAGCAGAAAAGGGGAGACCAACTCCATATTAATGGCCATGATTTTGGAATGAGATGTTCGGCGAGCAGGTGTCCGCATACTTGTGGTCATGTAGTGTATATAGAGTATGCCAAACAGTACCACACATGCATCGCATTGTACTGCATCAAACAGCTTTCAGTTCAGGTGTACAAAATGCAACATTTTCAACATATTCCAGATCTGTACTAAACTTGTCTATCAACGAGAAAGAGAAAGCACGTTGCTTGACCGTGGTGCTTTTGCTCACACGTGGTGGTTCTCCTTGCTCCGAGAAATCAAAGTTGTATGATTTGCCTGTTGGTTATACATAATTAACCTGCATCCATCTAGGAGTTGTTTCTTTTACCTCTTAGAAGAAATAAGACACGACAATAGCATTAATGCTGAACGGAAGCAAGTCCTCACAGCAATGTTCCAACATCTAGTGGAAAGCCTTCCCAGAAGAGGCAGCCAGCGAGAATTTGGCCTCCCTTAATAAAAAAAGTATAAAATAATAGCCAATCGCATTGAGCTAAACTGAGTGAGCTCAACTGTGAATGGTACTGGCACACCAAAAAAAGTGTCAAGGGAAGCCAGTTTGGATTTGGCTTCAATCACATCACATCGAGAGCAAAATGTCATTGACAGAAACAACTTGAATTGCTGCATCTCGTGTTGTTGTCCTCCGGTGGCTAGCTAGAATTTAGCTAAAATTGTCCCTTTCCTAAATTTTCCATGGATGGATATAGGGATTTGGAATTGTGGTTTTACTTAATTATCTGTACTGGCCAATGATTATAACGTTGATTCTGATCCAACCATAAATTCATACATTTTGCCCCTTGGCCTGAGAGGATAGAAGTTCAATATGTAGCTAGATGTAGAAGGCTAACGTTAACTCGGTAGCTAACCATTGCCTATGAAAAGAAGTTAGGCTAGCGAGCAAGCATTTTAGCAAGTTATCCTATGAAAACAAAAATAAAAAGCGTGTAGACCGTTTCGTCAACATGAAAGAGAGGTTGATGGCGTTGTCCTTTCTCTACAAGTATGGTGAATCAACATGTTTTTTTCTACTAGTATGCATGCACACGCACGCACACACACACACACACACACACACACACATACATAGATATCAGCACCATGGACAGCGACATCATATTTACCTTACGTTGATTGAACTAAATTGTTTTTGGTATCTTTTAGTTGTCACTGTATTAGACTAAGCATTGCTGATTTGATGTTGAAATGTTGAAGTTTAAATAGTGCTGGAATAGTGGAGGCAGCTCCTGTTGTGCGACTTGCGGTAACTCACCGTGGTTCTAGATGAACAGTTGTTTAGTAGTAGTCCGAAAATGTCGGAAACATTAATTTGCTTGACCACGTTGTAGGTCATGGAAGTGTCTGTTACATGCAATATGCTGTGTGGACTTCACAGGACAGGTTGCAAAATGGCTTTTTCCGTTAACAACACAACAATGTATTTTTTTTTTTAACAGGCTCTGGCTGCAGACAAAAAAACAATCCAGGCTCGAAAATTGAGAGACGACCTCTCGGATCCTGAGGAAAGTCGATAAAAGCCTGCATCACACTTTCTCCTTTAACAGCCTTCACTCAAAGTCTATTGTAGGAATAATCGAACGTGTTACGTGTTTGCCTTCAACCAACTTTTCACAAAGCGCCGTTTTAACAAGAAAGAACACCATCAATATTGTGTAAATCTAAAAAAGGACTGCACTTTCCTCCATAAAGAATACATAACAGTGGTGCTACAAAAATGTCTACAAAGCTTTCTAGAAGATAAAACCCTTTATAACCTTGAGTACCCATAATACCCTAATATTCTATCTTGCTGATGTACATCTACTGTCTGAGGATGATGAGATCATCAGCAGGTCCCGTATTGGTCTGGCCAGCAGCACCAGCTGCTCCAGCCTGGAAAACAGCTGGAGAAGGGAGGCCCCTGACCAGTATGGCAGAGCCCTATGAGGAACCTACTGGGAAGTAGTTAATGTTGCCCCAGGGATGCCTCCTGAGCCCGCTACACTTTCTGAGGTTCTGACAGGGTCAGGTCTCCACTTCTGGAAGATACAGTGTTAATTATCCGGGGCACCCCTCAGAGGAAATGGAAGGAGTGAGAGACTGGGCCCTGATAGAGTTGAGGCTCTGCTGAGAAGCATTGTGCACGAGCACAGGCCATTGCTAATCCTGCTGTTGAAGCTAGTATGTTATTCGCAAATGTTAGAGCTAATGCTAACTAACACTTTCATATACGCTACAATACTGCTTCCAATATTGCTGACTTGACAGCTGGAGCTATGCTATGCTTCACCACCAACACAATCGCTAACTTTCAAAAATGGTATTGCTAATATTTCAGATTGCAGCAGAGAGAGAGAGACAAGAGAAAGAAGACAGCATAGCATTGGCAGAGCTAATACTAATTTTGTTGCTGACCATTGATTGGCCTCTAAATGGTAGAGGAGGACGCTTCATTCTGAATATTAAACAGAGCCGAGGTAAACAGCAATAAGGAAAATAACATGTGAAAATACGCTCCACTTGTCATTGTTTGGCAGAACAACGAAAGAGGCTTTCTCTCTGTGTGCCTGTAGAGGGAAGCAGAAGAAGTGAAGAAGCAGAGGGCTGAGGATTTATTTTGTCTTGTCAGAGGGATTTACCTTCTGCTGATGGGTGCCAAATCAGACAGGCCCAAGGAAAGCAGTGTGGTTTTACTCAATGGACTATAACGGGGATTTTTCTATTTGCTGTGTCTTTATGAACTAATATATCAAACTCTTACCTGGCGGCAAAACTGGTTGAGCAATCCCAATGGGTTGCGGTTTTGCCCAGTTTTACCAACTGCGTAGCATTAAGTATGGTTAAGCGTGGGACAATGGGATAATACAGCGATTTTGGACAATGGCAAATCGATATCAAGACATTACATCCACCCCTGCAACATGGTATCATTGGTACGCGTCACATACTCATTTTATAAAAGATGTCTGATGCTCCTGACGGAGATGAAAATAGGTAATCGCATACAGTCGACTCTGACATTGACTCAAGCTCTGACATTGTCTATGCTCAAAGCCTAGGAATTACCAGTATTCTTCTTCGTTTTGCCGTTACCTCCATATAAGTACATATTAGAACATTAGGATCCTAGCAACACGTCTAAAAACCATCCACTACGGTGAAGGAAAAAGCTGATCAAATAGCTCATCAAATATCAACAAGTATTGTGTAAACCAGAGCATTTCCAGACACAGTGCCTTCGGAAAGTATTCTTTTTCACATTTTGTTACGTTACAGACTTATTCTAAAATAGATTTTTTTTTTTAAATGGATTCCTCATAAATCTACACACAATAGCCAAAACACGTTTTTAGATATGTTGGCTAATTTATAATAAAAAAATATTACATTTACATAAGTATCCAGACCCTTTACTCAATACTTTGTTGAAGCACCTTTGGTAGCGACTACAGCCTCGAGTCTTCTTGGGTAAGACGCTACAAGCGTGGGACACCTCTTTTATGGGTTTCTCCCACTCTTCTCTGAAGATCCTCTTAAGCTCTGTCAGGTTGGATGTGGAGCGTCGCTATTTTCAGGTCTCTCCAGAGATGTTCGATCAGGTTCAAGTCCAAGCTCTGGCTGGGCCACTCAAGGACATTCAGAGACTTGTCCAGAAGACACTCCTGCGTTGTCTTGGCTGTGTGTTTAGGGTCATTGTCCTGTTGGAAGGTGAACCTTCGCACCAGTCTGAGGTCCTGGAGCAGGTTTTCATCTGTTCATCTTTGCCTCGCTCCTGAATAGTCTCCCAGTCCCTGCCGCTGAAAAACATCCCCACAGCATGATGCTGCCACCACTATGCACCACCATAGGGATGGCTCCAGGTTTCCTCTAGACGTGACGCTTGGCATTCAGGTCAAAGAGTTAAATCTTGGTTTCATCAGACCAGAGAATCTTGTTTCTCATGGTCTAAGAGTCTTTAGGTGCCTTTTAGCAAACTCCAAGCGGGATGTCACGTGCCTTTTACTGAAGAGTCACTTCCGTCTGGCCACTGTACCATAAAGGCCTGGTTGGTGGAGTGAGTTTTGAGATGGTTGTCCATCTGGAAAGTTCTCCCATCTCCACTCTAGAGCTCTATCAGAGTGACCATCAGGTTCTTTGTCACCCTCCTGACTAAAGCCCTTCTCCCCCGATTGTTCAGCACTAAGAAGAGTCTTGGTGGTTCCAAACTTCTTCCATTTGAGAATGATGGAAGCACTGTGTTCTTGGGGACCTTCAATGCTGCAGAAATCAGATCTGTGCCTCGACACAATCCTGTCTCGGAGCTCTACGGACAATTCCTTCGAACCTCATGGCTTGGTTTTTGCTGTGACATGCACTGCCAACTGTGGGACATTTTATAGACAGTTGTGTGCCTTTCCAAATCATGTCCAATCAATTGAATTTACCACAGGTAGACTCCAATCAAGTTCTAGAATCAATGGAAACATTGATTTCGAGTCTCATAGCAAAGGGTCTGAATACTTATGTAAATAAGGTATTTCTATTTTCTATTTTAAATACATTTGGTACAATTTCTAAAAACCTGTTTTCGCTTTGTCATTATGGGGTATTGTGTGTAGATTGCTGAGGATTTTTTATTTTTATTTAATCCATTTTAGAATAAGGCTGAAACATATCAAAATGTGGAAATATTCAAGGGGTCTGAATACTTTGAGGCACTGTATTAATAAATAAATAAAAATAATCTAAATTAATAGGATCTCTCTCTCTCTCTCTCTCACGCTCTAATAAGTATTTACAAATCAACACAAAGCACATAATTGACAAACATACAAGTGTTGAAAATCTAAAGGAAGATCTATCCACCACTTTCTCTCTCGGTCTTCTCCGACATATCTCAAGTGCCAGATGTCACCGTTTGGCTGTTGTCAGTGTCATTTTATCAAGTGCCAATCACATTTTTGATTTATACTCATCGCTCGAATGCCCTCTATGTAAAGCGACTGAAGTTGAAAATACTGCAATTTGAATCTGTTTCTTCCGCAACAGCAGCTATCATCAACCAGTGCTCTTTTCCCCCAGTATCCCCTTTGCTGTTCCTGTTGATTTTCCATGACATAACGAGACTCTCGAATGAAGTGTGACTGGGGCTGAATGATTCATGGTGGGGAAAAAAAGAAAAAAAAGAAACGACTTCAAAGACAAACAAAATTCCTTGACACCCAGAGGCAAACTATATCTCACACACCCAAGACTTTTAACACATTCAAAATGAGATGAATATTAAAGGTATGAAAGGGGTCAAGAAAGACAGCCTTCCCTTTTCCTGTGACCTTCACACCAAGCCGTTGCCCGGACAACGGGCAAGCCCATTCCAAAAAATAAAAACAAAAAACCAAACATACAGGAGTACGAGTGTGACAAAATGATTGCCTCAACTAGGTGAGAAACGACATTGTTGTGGAGGCAAATCGATGCTACAACGTCATCGGCTGACACAATAAAGGGGAAGTGTTAGTCCTCTGATTGACATTTCCATGGGTTGAACATTTTCAATCTATACCATCAGCTGTACCTATAAAAAATATAATTCACTCTGCCTTGTATTTGACAAAGAACTAGTCATTTTGATGCAGAGTCCTGTAGTAGCTAAATGCTCCTTTAAAACCCTGTATATATTATTCTGAACCTATTGGGAAGTGAACCCCAACACGTCAACCATGATAGAATAATATAACAGCAGTACTATTTAGCTTAAATGTATGCCATTCATCCAAAGCAACTTGCAGTAGCGCAGTCATACATTCTCCATAAAGGTGGCTCCAGCGGGAATCAAACCGACGATCCTGGCATTGCTAACACCATGCTCTTTGAACTGAGCCACTCGGGACCACTGTGTGTGTGTGTGTGTGTGTGTGTGTACCTGTTGGGGAGTCAACCCCAACACATGCACAACGATATAGTCTTGTTCCCAGGCTATTGTCTTGTTCCCAGACTATTGTCTTGTTCCCAGACTATTGTCTTGTTCCCAGACTATTGTCTTGTTCCCAGACTATTGTCTTGTTCCCAGACTATTGTCTTGTTCCCAGGCCTTTACAGCACGAATGACCAGCGCTGTAGCCTAACAAGCAATGCTGGACATTGGGCCTATATACAGTAATACACTCTTCACGCTTCCACCGCCACACACTCACACACACAATCACACACACACACACACATACACACACACACACACACAGGAGTGCACACAGCCAGAGAACAGTACACACGGTACACGGTACATCTCGTGCCGCCTGCGATGTGAACAACGCAGACCTGACAAAGGCCTTCGGGTCAAAACACTGTCAACATGTCAAATGAAACTCATGGGAGCAAAGCTGCATAGATTACAGTGTGCATAGTCTATTTGACCTCCTGTGTTCGCATCGAACAATGTAAGACGCATACTGGAAGAGAGATAAACCAGGGCCCGTATTGATATAGCATTTTTTAAATGAACTGTGCTGGATCTAGGATCAGGTCTCGCTGTCCTTGTAGTCTTATTCGTTATGATTTAGAAGACACAACTGATCATGGATCAGCATGCCTACTCTGGGAAGATTTCTGAATACGGGCCCAGATAATTTGCTGAGAAAGGCAGGTAGCCTAGCGGTTAAGAACATTGAGCCAGTAACTGAAAGATCACTAGTTTGAATCCAGAGCCAACTAGGTAAGACATCTATGTGCCCTTGAGCAAGGCACTTAACCCTAGTTGCTGTGGATAGGAGTGTCTGCTAAAATGTACATTAGGGGAGCTCTGGCAGGCAGGGAATGGTTGGAGTTGGGCAGGTGATGGGGGGGGTATATTTTGGGTGGCAGAGAGTGCGATGCTCTTCCTCCCTCTTTTCTGGGCAAACTGGGCCATCAGAGCTATCAAAGAGGGACGCAAGGAGGAGCACATACTGAGGGGAGAGGGTGGTCCAAAAAGAAAGGTTTAAAAGGTGTCACTCATCTGACAGGCAGACCAAATACTTCCTTGGTCGACTGGCGCGAGGCGCCAAGGACAGCAGCACGGGGTGCGTCCCAAATGGCACCCTATTCCCAGTCAAAAGCAGTGCATTATATAGGGAATAAGGTGCCTTTGGATGCAAACACAGTGTTTGATGTGTGTTTTTCTTTCTGATGCCGGCGCTGTTATAGCCGAGCGCGCCGCTGGGATGCAGACACACAGACACTCACAGGAAGCAGAGGGACACATTCGTTCATACACACTGACTCACACACATACACAGACAAAGGTACACATACACACACACTTACAAACAGGAACACATTTGCATTAAACAGATAGAACATCCACATTTAGGATGCTAGACCACAAGGCACTGGAAAGAGAACAGCCACAGACCCACACAAAATAACACATGGGCTTCCTCTCCACTGGTGTAGCTCAGTTTCTCTGGACCCCCCCCCGCAAAGTCGGAGTTCGGGCCCCCCGGAGATGGCTTTATTATGCAGTGTAGCCTACTATCTATAGCTGTACAGTGATCCCTCGCCACTTCGCGGTTCACTTATCGCGGATTCGCTATTTCGCGGATTTTCATAATGCATTTTTTATTTTTTTTTGGTGCATTGTGCTCTGCATTCTGATTCGCTAAAAACTCACTCCCGCTTCTTGTATCAAAACATGCTACGAATTGTGCTATCATTTTGTCGTCTCGTGCAGTTATGTGTACGTACATAAAACAGCTTGGCAAATTTACATTAAGTTGGCCAGGAAGGAAGGAAGGACTAACGCTTGGTCGCTTAGCAACCATGGTGCGAATGGCCACTGAACTTAAGCGAGTAGCTGAGGAATGGGACCCTTTGATGAGCCGTTCATTACAGTTCTCCAACGTAATCGATGGTGGCATGTCGGTGTACAAGGATCTTTTTGCAAAGAAGAAAAAAGAGCGACAACAGCTGCCTATCACTATGCTCTTCTCCCGAACAAACACACCTGCACCGCGGGCTTCAGAAGAAGAGAACACTGCAGAGCGCAGTCAGGATGCAGCGGCCCAGTCTGAAGAGCAGTGAAACGGCCTACACGTGAGTCACTGTATTTGTATACATGTAATAGTTGCTAATTGTAAAAAAAAAAGAAGTTTTCTATTTCGCGGATTTCACTTATCGCGGGTCATTTTCGGAACGTAACCCCCGCGATAAACGAGGGATTACTGTATACCATATTTAGTTGCTATTTATGAACTTTTTTTAAATGAAAATGACACATGAAAAAGCCTAACAACGTAGAGGCCTATAGTAGCTACAGTATGCGACCGCGTCGCCTTGCATTCTTGTGTGCAAACGTTTTCACCGCGGCCTGTGGGTCCAGGTTGCAGTCCCGGCTATTTTCGACACTGAGTATTGCCATCCCAGAAATTCTTTCCTGAGACATTGTGCATTATATATCCATTGCACTGCACACAATTTAAACTAAGTCTGGAATGATGCACGCCAAGATATACTCGAGATAAAGGACTGTTGATATTGCAACCACACAACTCAAACACCAGTTCACCGGTATGAACAAAACCCCAAAACCACTAAAGATGATACTCTGTTCGTGTCTGCCAATTTATTGGGTGTCCATTATACAGCACTGTCCCCAGTGCTTCCTATACACTTCATCTCTTTCCATAATGTGTTGAAGCCGGCAATTAAGGAGAATGAGAGGATCAATTAAAGACGTTTCAGAACTGCTGTATTTGAAGTACCACACCCTTCTGCACAGTTTCCCTGATGTTGCTACAGCAATCATGCTGTTTTTACCATCCGTGTAACTGTCGCTTCTGGAGAAACTGTCTTATAAACTAAAACTCCTAAAGAACTACCTAAGAAGCATTAGCCTCTCGGTCTGATATGAGCTTTTGAGGTAACTCCACTCATTACACTGGTGCCGTTGTAGCCTTGACTACGGCATTTGTTCGGCGATATCCCCTTACTTACTGAACCCAAGAAACAAACACTTTAGCTTCCTAGTAGATATGGAAATGAAAAAGGTTGATGAATGACTCTTTGGAGGGTCACTGTCAAATCGATATATTACGTTTAATGACAGGCGCATGGGCCCCCAGAACTTGTGGTATCTCACACGGGCTTTTTAAACGCAAGTTACCCTCAATAATGACTTAATCATGGCCTTTTACTGTTGCTAATTAGGCTACCGACAAAACAAAACTTCTCATATTAGTCATTTCCTGCATCTTGGATGCATCAATGCATCATGGAATGAATAAACTGTGTTGATCTGCAGAGGGGAAACAGGATTGGTCATTGTTATCATGGATGGTGAACGGGTGAATGACCATCATTTGGGCATCAACGCCCCACCTTGCCACCTGCATGGTTGGCACGTCAACCGCCTTGTCTCCAATCAGTGATGACAAAGAAGAAACTGAAGAAATCGATTTCCTCAGCCTAGCACCGGGCAATGTTAACCTCTTTCAGCTAGGGGGCACTATTTTTATGTTTGGAAAAATAACGTGCCCAAGGTAAACGGACTATTTCTCAGGCCCAGATGCTAGAATATGCATATAATTGACAGATTAGGATAGAAAACACTCTAAAGTTTCCAAAACTGTCAAAATAACTGATTTTGCAGGCGAAAACCTGAGGAAATCCAACCCGGAAGTGCCTTTTATTTGGAAAAATCCCTGTTCCATTGGCTGCCCATCCTCCATTTAAAGGGGTATCAACCAGATTCCTTTTCCAATGGCTTCCTCAGGCTGTGACCAGACTTTAGACATAGTTTCAAGCTTTTATTTTGAAAAATGAGCGAGATTTATCAAAACGCCTCAGGTGTCCTTTGATTAGTTCATGCGCCCGAGAGTTGTAGCTCGACATTTTCTTTCTCTGTTGTATTAAATAGTTTACCGTCCGGTTTAAATATTATCGATTATGTATGTTAAAAACAACCTGAGGATTGATTATAAAAAATGTTTGACATGTTTCTACGAACATTACGGATACTTTTTGGGATTTTCGTCTGCCCTCGTCTGCCCTTCAGGACCGGCACAAGCCTGTGGTTTTCTGAACATAACGCGCAAACCAAATGGAGGTTTTTGGTTATAAAAATAATCTTTATCGAACTAAAATAACATTTATTGTGTAACTGGGAGTCTCGTGAGTGCAAACATCCGAAGATCATCAAAGGTAAGCGATTCATTTTATTGCTTTTCTGACTTTCGTGACCAAGGTAATTTGCGGCTAGCTGTTCTTACTGTTTTGTCTAGTGATTGATAAACTCACAAACACTTGGATTGCTTTCGCTGTAAAGCATATTTTCAAAATCTGACACGATAGGTGAATTAACAACAAGCTAAGCTGTGTTTTGGTATATTTCACTTGTGATTTCATGATTATAAATATTTTTAGTATTTTTTTTGAATTTGGCGCTCTGCAATTCAGTGGTTGTTTACGAAAATGATCCCGCTAAAGGGATCCGTGCGCCAAGAAGTTAACTGAGGCACACACGGAGCATCGACACCGGAACACACCTCCGGGAGGTGTTACCTGCGGCGACAGGCTTGTTCCTGTCGTGACATGCTCTGGTTGCTCAGGCTCCCGTGTACCTGGTGTTTTTGTTTCCCAATAAGTCTCCCAATAAGAAAATGTTATTAAAATATATATTATATATATATATATTTCACAATAACCAACCAAAGGATGGCCTACAACAAGCAGTAGAAACTCCTCACCCATCCAGCCCAGAGCTGACCAACTGTAGCCTATAACTGGGAGCTGTGAATGGAATTGCCATCTGCTGGAGGTTACCCTCCATGGCAGCCCCCCCTCTCCCCGCATATTGCAGCCTCTTTCTGGGTAGCTCTGTGCACTGACCCCCTTCCCCACCCGTCCTTCTCCTGCCTGTCCACATTATCTCAGCAGAGGGCCAATTAGCCATCATCATCTGGCCTTGTTTCGTCGAGGCGCGTCAGGAAGCCGAACTCCCTATGATCCAATAGTGGATTTAAATAATGGATCTGTAATCAGGAGGCTGTTAATTATGAGTCTCTGGCGAACCCTCTGTCAACTCAATCTGATGGCGAGGCAGGCCGAGGCAGACCCCTCTATCAACGAAGTGTGATGCTGACAAGGTGGAGGCAGAGTGAGAGACAAAAAGGGAGGACAGAGAGGGAGAGTGAGTAATTAAGTGAAGGGAGGATGGGAAGGGGGGGGGGATATGCATGGGAATCATGCCTGTGTGTGTCGCTTTAATGATGTGTCGTGTTAATAATCGTGTGCGTGTGTGTGTGAGTGTGAGTGTGTGTGAGTGTGAGTGTGTGTGTGTGTGTGTGTGTGTGTGTGTGTGTGTGTGTGTGTGTGTGTGTGTGTGTGTGTGTGTGTGTGTGTGTGTGTGTGTGAAGCCCATCTACATACAATTTCTACAACTTTGATAGTTTGTCTAGTCCACACTTTTCCAGATAAGGGATTTCAAATTTTTCTCTTTGATTCTCAAATACATTGTCCCACTGACAATTGCCACTTTCCATCACACTGGAAATAACATAATTGGCGGAGTATAATTGGGAGATGTGTATTCGACAGACATGCTTCGCTGGGTTGACAGGAGCGTTGTGCTAATTTGAACGAGGACAAAACTCTTCCACCGCCATGTAAGAGCTACTGCCACGAGGACAAGTTCACTGTCAATACTGTTTTCACCAATGAAAAGTCACAGCAAGCAGATCTGATGGCACCAATGGGAACCAAAAATTAAGAGTACAGATACATGTTTTTGTAAATATATGCATTGGTTCTCTTCATTTTGATAAGAGAGATGAAAATGTAATGAGTTGAAGGTTATTTGTTGATGTGAAAATGGAAATGTATCGATTTTAAGGCTGTGATTAGATTTGTGGTGGGGCGGGGTCGCCCGAATTGCTGGCAACTTCTGGTCCCAGCTGAAAAAGTTACACCTCTGCTCTGAGCTAATAAATGGCAACACTTGCACTGAACAATTAGAGGCTCGCATAACAATGCTGACTTTAATAAATCCTATCAAAGAAAAAGGGATGACAGTAGGTCTCAAATGACACCCGATTCCTTATATAGTGTGCTACACATAGTGGAGTAAAAGTGGAGAGGATGGGGTAGAGTTTCATAGGTTTCCACTGATAGCAGACCTCTTCAGACAGCGACACTAACAGAAGAACAGTGGGACTCAAGTGATCCCTTACTGAGTACGAATGTACTGAGTACTATAAGTCATAAGCATACACACACACACACACACACACACACACACACACACACACACACACACACACCCACCCACACACCCACACACCCACACACACCCACCCACACACACACACACACACACACACACACACACACACACACACACACACACACACACACACACACACACACACAAACAACTATTGCACGTGTGTGTGTCCAAATTGCACCTCCCTTTAAGCATGGACCGAGATACAGAAGAAGACAGCGTTGGCCGTAGAGCCATTTGGGTTGGTGGGACTCGAGAGCCAGCCTGAGCCAGCTGTGGCCTCCGACAGGAAATTACTCACTGGAAATGGTTTACTGCCAAGGGCAAGAATCAATAAGAAGTCACACTTCCACCCATTGGGTAAGTAATAGAATAGTGAGGAAAAAGAGGCGGGAAAAAAGAACGGGATCCATCCGATGCTGCTATTTGTTGACCCTACTCAGACCTCAGTCAAGAGGCTATCAGCAGTTCTATCAACCAAGAGGAAAGAGCTATGGGCAGCTAGCTATCTGTGCGAGGGGGAGGTTTTGTGGCTCTGGAACTATTCGAAATCTGACATTGGCCAGGAACATAGCAACAGGCTTTTACAGCAGCAGAAACCAATCTGAGACGGCCAACCGATATACTTTTCAAACAAGATACACCAAAAAAGACAAAGACGATAGGGGGAAAAAATGTTGTGTTCATCAGGGGACTCTAAGAAAGGCAAAGGACAAAGGCATTCAGACGGAGCTGTAAACAAAGCTTACACGCTGATCTCTCCTCTAGCTCAAGTGTAATTAGCTTGCGAGAGAATGATTAACCCGAAACCACCACCATTGCATAACGCCTGTAATTCTTCGAGGGGTACTTACAATTCAGCAGTTCTATGGCTCGGCAGAGCCAAGGTGACTAAGTGTAAATGAGGAAATGGATAACAACCCTCCCAACATTCTTCTACTATCAAAAACAGCCTTACCAAAGTAGTGTACGGTGCATCACCAAAGGGCAACCTGTTTAAAATGCCACCCTACTTTCTGCACTACTTTTGGCCTGAGCACCCTATTCCCAACATAGGTCACTGCTTTGAACCAGACCACCCATTCTCTAGATAGTGCAGTAGACTGTCATTTGAGACAAAGCCTTGGTGATAGTGTAGTGAGAAGAGAAGCCAACGTATTGCCAAATGGGAACAGAGTATTGAGTACATCTAGTAGCCATGTCCAGGTATGACGAGAATTTATGAGATTAGAGCCGATAGCCATTAATCTGGAGTTATTGATGTGTTTTGAACCAGGTATGATAGGCTACTGTCTATAGTGAGTGTCTGGTGTCTAGTCCATTCAACCACAGAGGATCTGTCGAGCTCCAGCCACTACAGTGCCAGGCAGTGGTGGCCATTTAGATTTTTGATTCTCATCTTCACTCTCGATAAGGAATGAACTCCCATCTATCTAGCTACAGCTGAAGTCAGAAGTTTACATACACTTAGGTTGGAGTCATTAAAACTCGTTTTACAACCACTCCACACATTTCTTGTTAACAAACTATAGTTTTGTCAAGTCAGTTAGGACATCTACTTTGTGCATGACACAAGTCGTTTTTCCAACAATTCTTTACAGACAGATTATTTCACTTATAATTCACTGTACCACAATTCTAGTAGGTCAGATGTTTACATACACTGAGTTGACTGTGCCTTTAAACAGCTTGGCAAATTCCAGAAAATGATGTCATGGCTTTAGAAGCTTCTGATAGGCTAATTGACATCATTTGAGTCAATTGGAGGTGTACCTGTGGATGCAATTCAAGGCCTACTTTCAAACTCAGTGCCGCTTTGCTTGACGTCATGGGAAAATCGAACGCGAAAAGTGCAAATCAATCCCAGAACAACAGCAAAAGACCTTGTGAAGATGCTGGAGGAAACAAGTACAAAAGTATCTATATCCACAGTGAAACGAGTCCTATATCGACATAACCTGAAAGGCCGATCAGCAAGGAAGAAGCCGCTGCTCCAAAACCGCCATAAAAAAGCCAGACTACAGTTTGCATCTGCACATGGGGACAAAGATCGTACTTTTTGGAGAAATGTCCTCTGGTCTGATGAAAAAAAATAGAACTGTTTGGCCATAATGACCATCGATATGTTTGGAGGAAAAAGGGGGACGCTTGCAAGCCGAAGAACACCATCCCAACTGTGAAGCACAGGGGTGGTAGCATCATGTTGTGGGGGTGCTTTACTGCAGGAGGGACTGGTGCACTTCATAAAATAGAAGGCATTATGGGGCAGGAAAATGATGTGGATATATTGAAGCAACATCTCAAGACATCAGTCAGGAAGTTTTGCTGGCTTAAGGACAACAAAGTCAAGGTATTGGAGTGGCCATCACAAAGCCCTGACCTCAATCCCATAGAACATTTGTGGGCAGAACTGAAAAAGTGTGTGCGAGCAAGGAGGCCTAGCAGTTACACCAGCTCTGTCAGGAGGAATGGGCCAAAATTCACACAACTTATTGTGGGAAGCTTGTGGAAGGCTACCTGTAACGTTTGACCCAAGTTAAACAATTTGAAGGCAATGCTACCAAATACTAATTGAGTGTATGTAAACTTCTGACCCACTGGGAATGTGATGAAAGAAATAAAAGCTGAAATAAATCATTCTCTCACCTATTATTCTGACATTTCACATTCTTAAAATTAAGTGGTGATCCTAACTGACCTAAAACAGGGAATTTTTACTGGGATTAAATGTCAGGAATTGTGAAAAACTGAGTTTAAATGTATTTGGCTAAGGTGCATGTAAACTGTAGGTGTCAAGAATTAAACATTAAAGCTGCAAGGTTTTATGGCTGGTAGGCTGGTGAGTGCAATAGCGTCAGAGCTCAGTATTTGTGCAATAAATTACGCAAGTGAGATGTTTGCTGACCAGCCAGAGTCCTTAGTAAATCCCTTGTGTTAGCATACTGTAGTTCAAACTGCTAATGCAGCAGAAAACATGAAGGGAATATAATAGTATGTTGATTAAGCATAACCAACTTAAACAACACAAACACAATCTACGTTTAATTAATAGTAAGTGCTAAGTTATTAATGAGCTATTCCACTTCCTCAGTAACTGCCTAGCATGGTTTTCATTGATTTACCTAGCATTAGCCTAGCGATGGGCACAAGTTATACCTACTAACACAAAACAGAATGCAAATGAAGATGGATTTCATGTATGGAGAAGAGAGTCTCTTTCAGAATGCAAAGCTGCTGTAGTTGAGCGCAACAGTGCAGCCAACACACCTGACATGTTACCAGTAGTTCAGAGGGTCGGAGCATGGTCAGAGCGCAGGGAACATCAGGGTTACGGGTTGAATTCCAGCATGGGCAACATAAACTGAATATATCTGTCAATGTTGACAGTTCAGCGATTAGCTCGTAATAAAAACATCTGCTAGAAGACATTTTGTGCTTGTGCTCACATATTCACATGCCTTCAAAAGACATTATCTTTAAATGGGGGCGAAGGGGCTCGTGTCACGGACATCTGTCTACGTCCCCCAGAGGCCCAGTGTAGCCAAATGTTGACCTTCCCGTGCCGCCCATGGGTAGGCATTCACGGGAGGATGAGTAGGCCTCTCTGCACCATGACGATTCGCTCTGGGCTGCTCTGGGCTACACTGATAGCGTGACAGCACTTTTCCGAACGGAAGGAAAGGAAGAAGAGAAGGAGTGAATCACGGCATACAAAGTCTCTCTCTCTCTCTCTCTCTCCCGCTCTCCAAAAGTTGAGTCGCCCACACATTAGTTCCACGAGGATGCCGATTTCACTCGAGATGTTTTAATTTGTTCTGCTTTTAAATCTCCGGGCTCACAGACGGCGTTCTGTCATTTCAGTCTCGTTTTCCCCGGGGGGATGCGGAAGTCCCCTCAGCGAAAGAAGCATGCCATGTTCTCCACACCATTTTTTTCTCTCCAGTCGAATGTCCCCCTTTTCCTAAATTACACAGAAAATCATCTTGGTTTCTTTGAATGTTCATGAATCAAAATAGAAGGCGAGGGAAAGGTAATGCCCTAGTTTCCCAAATGCTGCTATCCTCCCTCTAGTCTACTCTAACCTACCAGAAGCAGCAATGACGTGGTTTGAAGGAACAAATTAAGGTTATTGTTGAGACGAGTCGAAATGCCTATCTGCACCCACCGCCCATCTTTAATAGGAGTGTGTTTGTGCGTGTGTGTGTGTGTGTGTGTGCATGCATGGTTGTGTGTGCATGCATGTGCACGCACGCGTCTGCCCTCTCCACAGCCACAATCTCTTGAAAAGTTTCAAACGGATGACCCCGGTACTCCTATCTCCCGTTTGCTGTGTTAAGTCAATATGGCGCCACCAACTCATTAGCTGGTGTAGCAATCCATCCATTACAGGGCTGAAGAGAGGCGGGCTGAGGTAGACGAGCAGGAAAGCGATATATCTGACTGGGAGACGTCGTCCACATCCCGTCGTTTTATTTCTCCCCTCACGGTGCCATATATGTCTCTTCCCACTGTGGAAGCTTTGCAGAGGCAGCATTCTCAAGGCGTGAGAACAGCAAAACGCGAACCATAAGAAGGTGAAAGGAACATGTTTCGGTGGAGCATCATTAACGAGTACTCGAGATACGTCGTTGGCGTTCAGAGCTCAAAACAGCGCCGCTCCTTCAAAATGGCGAGCGTCAGTTGCAATAGCTGCGGTGTGAATATGTCAGTCGTGAATTTCAGCTAAATTGGTGACTTAATTATGAATGAGAAATGAGTGGCAGCGGAAGGTAAAGCAAAGGGGAGAGTAGGTTCTCTGTCGCCGTCGAACCATCCTATAACTGTCGTTAGTAAACCCCAGGTCTCGGAGCTGCTGATGGCTTTCCTTAGACACATATTCATTAAGGGTTTCAGAATAGGAGTGCAGATCTAGGATCAGGTCCCCCCCTGTCCATATAATCATCTTCATTATGATACAAAAGGCAAAAATTATCCTAGATCACCAGTCTTTATGAGACACTTTATGAGTACGGGCCCTGGAATAGTAGACAGACCGACGCGCCAATTACCAGATGAGCCAGGGCTGACGTGGCACTTTTAACTTCCTGACTAAATCCACAGCAGAGCACCTTAGCAAGGAGCCATGAAACTTACGTCTGCTGTCGGAAAGGAGGGAGGGGGGAGAGGGAGAGAGGGATGGCATGTTTGCGTCATGTAAAGGACCGGATCATCAGATTCGTCACAGCTCATTGTACTTTGAAATTAACGTGAGTGAGATGACAAGGGCCGGGAGAGATGGACGGGGTCCGTGAACCAGGGAACCCTGGGAGCTAGGAGCGTGGGGACCTCCTGAGAGAAATATATTATGTAACACTGTCCGTCTCTGAGTGGCAACAGATCAAATCTGTATTCACACTGGACAGCCGGGTCCTCAAACAACCTTGAAAAAGAGGCATGCAGCATTCCATGTTACCAAATGCAGATTTTTCTTGATATAGTTTGGTTTGACTCTTTTCCGTTCAATGGACAAGGAAATAAAAGCTAGGATATATCAATGCAAAGAGCTTAATCATAGTGCGTGAATCGCAGCGTCGGCAATCCCCCATGACATATGGGAACCGTACTCTCACCATGCCATGGTCATTGCACTTCTGTTCATTAAAAGAAAAAAGGAAGAAAAAAATGGACATAAAATGTTTAGACCAACTGCCATTTTAAGCATAAGTTGCTGGTCGGTTTGGTCCCTAAAAACAGAAGCATCCATAGCAGGGTAGTGTAGGGTAATGCTGCCATATATAGTGCATTCGGGAAGTTATTAAATAAATTATTATTATTTACATGTAATACATTGCTTTCCCCTCAACAATCTACACACAATACCCCATAATGACAAAGCAAAAACAGATTTTTAGAATTTTTTGCAAATGTATACAAAATAAAAACGGAAATATTACATTTACTTAAGTATTCAGACCCTTTACTCAGTATTTTGTTGAAGGGGAAAGGGGGATAGTTGTACCACCTAGTCAGTGGGACAACTGAATGCCTTCAACTGAAATGTGTCTTCCGCATTTAACCCAACCCCTCTGAATCAGAGAGCTGCGGGGGGCTGTCTTAATCGACATCCACGTCTTCAGCGCCCGGGGAACAGTGGGTTAACCGCCTTGCTCAGGGGCAGAATGACAGATTTTGACCTTGTCAGCTCGGGGATTCGATCCAGCAACCTTTCAGTTACTGGCCCAACGCTCTCTGCACCTGTAACGTGTACGCTGGGAGTCTGGAAGCAAGTGCAGGGAGTGCAAATGTAATAATAAATAGAACATAGTACAAAACATGAAAAGCGTACAGACATGAAAAATAAAAAGAGTCAATGACATCTGGGGAAAGAACCAAAGGGAGTGACATATATAGCGGAGGTAATCAGGAAGGTGATGGAATCCAGGTGAGTGTCCTGAGGCGCAGGTGCGCATAACTATAGTGGCAGAGAGGAGGAGCGGGAGTAGACGTGACAGTACCCCCTCCCTGACACGTGGCTCCAGCCGCAGGACGCCGACCAGGGGGACGGTCCGAGGACCAGCAGCGGGCCGAAAGCTTCTGCTGAGGCACGGGAACCTGTAGAGCCAGCTGAGGCGCGGGAACCTGTAGAGCCAGGTGAGGCATGGGAGCCCGACGAGCCGGTTGAGGCATGGGACCCAGATGAGCCGGCTAAGGCATGGGAGCCTGACGAGCCGGCTGAGGCATGGGAGCCCGGCGAGCCGGTTGAGGCATGGGACCCAGACGAGCCGGCTAAGGCATGGGAGCCTGACGAGCCGGCTGAGGCATGGGAGCCCGGCGAGCCGGTTGAGGCATGGGACCCAGACGAGCCGGCTAAGGCATGGGAGCCTGACGAGCCGGCTGAGGCATGGGAGCTCGACGAGCAGGCTGAGGCATGGGATCCCAACAAGCCAGCTGAGGCATGGAAGCCTGACAAGCCAACTGAGGCTTGAGAACCTGTCGAGCCAAGCGAGGCTTGAGAACCTGTCGAGCCAGCTGAGGCATGGAAGCTTTGCGAGCCAACCAAGGCTTGAGAACCTGTCGAGCCAACCGAGGCTTGAGAACCTGTCGAGCCAACCGAGGCTTGAGAACCTGTCGAGCCAGCTGAGGCATGGAAACCTGTCGAGCCAGCTGAGGCATCCCCGGCAGCTTTGGAACTGGAAGCCTGATGAGCCAACAGAGATTTGAGAACCTGTCAAGCCAGCTGAGACATGGACGCCTGACGAGCCAGCTGACGCTTCCACGGTTGCTTCGGCAGCCGCCCTTGGATGTGACATCACCAGTAAAAAAAAAAATCCCTGTTACTTCCCTTTGGTGAGGCGTTATTCTGTAACGTGTACGCTGGAAGTCTGGAAGAAAGTACAGGGAGTGCAAATGTAATAATAAATAGAACATAGTACAAAACAAGAAACACAAAAAGCATAGACATGAAACAGAAACAGAGTCAATAACACCTGGGGAAAGAACCAAAGGGAGTGACATATGTAGGGGAGGCAATCAGGAAGGTGATGGAGTACAGGTGAGTGTCATGAGGCGCAGGTGCACGTAACGATGGTGGCAGGTGTGCGTAATGATAACACAACTAGCGACAACGAGGGCCAGAGAGGAGGAGCGGGAGTAGATGTGACAGCACCTTTGGTAGATATTACAGCCTTGAGTCTTCTTGGGTATGACACTACAAGCTTGGCACACCTGTATTTGGGGAGTTTCTCCCTTTCCTTTCGGCAGATCTTCTCAAGCTCTGTCAGGTTGGATGGGGAGCGATGCTGCACAGCTACTTTCAGGTCTCTCAAGAGAAGTTTGATTGGATTCCAGTCCGGACTCTGGCTGGGCCACTCAAGGACATTCAGAGACTTGTCCCGAAGCCACTCCTGCGTTTTCTTGGCTGTGTGCTTAGGATCGTTGTCCTGTTAAGGTTATTGTTCAGACGAGTCAGGACCCCAGTCGGAGGTTTTCATTAAGGACCTCTCTGTACTTTGCTCTGTTCATCTTTGCCTCGATCCTGACTAGTCTTCCAGTCCCTGCCGCTGACAATCATCCCCACAGCATGATGCTGCCACAACCATGCTCATCATAGGGATGGTGCCAGGTTTCCTCCAGACGTGAGGCTTGGCATTCGGCCAAAGAGTTCAATCTTGGTACCATCAGACCAGATAATCTTGTTTCTCATGGACTGAGAGTCTTTTGGTGCCGTTTGGAAAACTCAAAGCGTGCTGTCATCTGGCCACTCTACCATAAAGGCCTGATTGGTGGAGTGCTGCAGAGATGGTTGTCCTATCTCCACAGAGGAACTCAAGAGCTCTGTCAGAGTGACCAACGGGTTCTTGGTTAGCTCCCTGACCAAGGCCCTTCTCCCACGATTGCTCAGTTTGGCCAGCTATAGGAAGAGTCTTGGTCGTTCCAAACATATTCCATTTAAGAAGGATGAAAGCCACTGTTGTCTTGTGGTCCTTCAATGCTGCAGAAATGTTTTGGTGCCCTCCACCAGATCTGTGCCTCAACACAATTCTGTCTCTGAGCTCTACTGACAATTCCTTCAACCTCATGGCTTGGTTTTTGCTCTGACATGCACTGTGAACTGTGGGACCTTATATAGACAAGTGTGTGCCTTTCCAAATCATGTCCAATCAATTGAATTTACCCCAGGTGGACTCCAATCAAGTTGTAGAAACATCTCAAGGATGATCAATGGAAACAGGATGTACATGAGCTCAATTTCGAGTCTCATAGCTAAGGGTCTGAATACTTAAGTAAGGTATTTCTGTTTTTTACTTTTAATACATTTGCAAAAAATTCGACAAACCTGTTTTCGCTTCATCATTATGGGGTATTGTGTATAGATTTCTGAGGATTTTGTTTATTTAATCCATTTTAGAATAAGGCTGTAAAGTAACAAAATGTGAAAAAATCAAAGGGTCTGAATACTTTCCAAAGGCACTGTACACCATATTGAGATGAGGCCCAATAAAGTGTACAGCTGAGTAATTGACCATTAAATGTGTCAATAAGTGTGTATAATCACGGCATACAATTATTATTATGACATCTGTATTGTTATGTAATT
The DNA here is from genome assembly GCF_045679555.1 of Salvelinus alpinus. Lineage (NCBI taxonomy): Eukaryota > Metazoa > Chordata > Actinopteri > Salmoniformes > Salmonidae > Salvelinus > Salvelinus alpinus. Next base: position 2,373,817 of record NC_092124.1, read on the forward strand.
ATGCAGCATCAGCCCCATCGGTTCAGCCAAGAGTTTGGAACATTTCATCAGCTGGAGGGATAGAACGCATATAGAACACCCTTTCAATCATTAGTGGAATATTAGTCTGCAATAATGAGGGAGACTGGATTCTACAAGAAGAGAAGAAGCAGATATTGTAGATGGCTTGTTTCAATTCATTACAGGGAGGGAGGGTGAGAGTGAGAGTGAGAGTGAGAGAGAGAGAGAGAGAGAGAGAGAGAGAGAGAGAGAGAGAGAGAGAGAGAGAGAGAGAGAGAGAGAGAGAGAGATTCTGTGCTGAGAGAGAGAGAGAGAGAGAGAGAGAGAGAGAGAGAGAGAGAGAGAGAGAGAGAGATTCTGTGCTGAGAGAGAGAGAGATTCTGTGCTGAGAGAGAGAGAGAGAGAGAGAGAGAGAGAGAGAGAGAGAGAGAGAGAGAGGAGAGAGAGAGAGAGAGAGAGAGAGAGAGAGAGATTCTGTGCTGAGAGAGAGAGAGGGAGAGAGAGAGATTCTGTGCTGAGAGAGAGAGAGAGAGGGAGAGAGAGAGGGAGAGGGAGAGAGAGAGAGAGAGAGAGAGAGAGAGAGAGAGAGAGAGAGAGAGAGAGAGAGAGAGAGAGAGAGAGAGGGAGAGAGAGATTCTGTGCTGAGAGAGAGAGAGAGAGAGAGAGAGAGAGAGAGAGAGAGAGAGAGAGAGAGAGAGAGAGAGAGAGAGAGAGAGAGAGAGAGAGAGAGAGAGAGAGAGAGAGAGAGAGAGAGAAAGAGAGAGAGATTCTGTGCTGAGAGAGAGAGAGAGAAGAGAAAGAGAGAGAGAAGAGAGAGAGATAAGAGAGAGAGAAAGAAGAGAGAGAAGAGAGAGAGAGAAGAGAGAGAGGAGAGAGAGAGAGAGAGAAGGAGAGAGATAGAAGGAGAGGAGAGAGAAGGAGAGAAGGAGAGAGAGAGAGAGAGAGAGAGAAGAGAGAGAGAATAGAGAGATTCTGTGCTTCAATAAAGCCCCAGTTTTAAGCCCGGCCCCTTTTGAATATGGAAACGTTTCAAACACTGAAAAAAAATGAGCGAGAGAGTGAGAGAGAAAGAGAGATATAGAGGAAGGCAGAGGGGAGAGAGAGAGAGAGAGTGAGTGAACGAACAAGCCAGAGAGAGAGAGTGTGGGGCCAGTCTGAATTGTGAGAGGCTTACGACACTCAGTGAACAGACGGTGCCTCTGCATGCTCTGCCAGTACACTAGTCTGCTGCAAGCGAGGGATCGAAGTGAAGAGTGCTCTGCCTCTCCTCTCCATCTCCGTCACACACCGCCTCTGCCTCCCTACTAGCAGCCTCCTCAGCCGTCCAGCCTCAACCAGCAAATTCCCTCCAGCCGACAAGGGAAAAACACCACTAACAACTCGAGTGGATATGAACAGAACCCAAAAGACAGGAGGACGCAGGAGTCAAGGGGCTTTTCACCGGAGATAAGGGAGGATCTGAAAGAAGGATACTAAAAAGAAAGTGACAAAATCTAAAGGGGGAACAGAGAAAGAGAGAGAGAGAGAGAGAGAGAGAGAGAGAGAGAGAGAGAGAGAGAAAGAGAGAGAGAGAGAGAGAGAGAGAAAAGAGAAGGCGAGAGACCCTGGCATTACCCATCGTTATTCTTCCAATACATTTTTTCTGAAGCGCGCCGGTCGGTCACTGAAATAATAATGACAGAGCTGACTGGATTTAAGCCGTGCAGGTCAGTGATCACTTCAAGTGACAGACGGTAATTTGCGTTGACAGATCGGCCACCAGTCTTTATCGAGAGGGGGTAAGAAGAAGAAAAGGAGTTTTGAGTCATTTTTTCCTCTCCTTTCTTGGTTGGCTTGGTTTTCCTCCGGATCATCGCAGTAGCAGTGACTGCAGAGGAGCAGGAGGGCGAGAGAGCGAGAGAGAGCGAGGAGCCACGGCACTCATGCATGCAGCCGAGCAGGGAACTTGCACTTCCTAACAAGCATCCACTTGGATTCCTTGGGTCTTTTCTGGCTTCTTTCACTCGAGGAGAACCAAGACATTGTAAGCCTGCCAGGATCTGGTGTCCTGGCTGAAAAGGACGAGGGGGGGTGGCAAATTTGTACCACACTGGGGTCCTTTTTTAGATTCGTACATAATTAGTGCGGGCACAAAGGGAGTCGCTGAATAGGGGTTGTCCGTCTCTGGATAGGGGTGAGTAGGATTCCTTTCATATGCGATCGCTCGACGAAGAAAGCATTTTTTACCCCCCTCTGCTCGCCTCTTGCCCCCTGATATCTAACATGAGCAAAGTGACTTGCCCTTTATCCCTCTACCCTGTTCTTTTCTTTCCCCCCCCCACACTGGATTCCTCCTCCTTTCTATAAGTAAATACCTTGGGAAAAAAACACACGCACAACACAATTCACTACAAGGAAAGGAATACAAAAAAAATACAAGAGCTGGTTTCCTGCCAGGGAGAGTTTACAAATTACGATGTGAACCATGACAGAATAAAACCGGTACGATTCCAATGGACATTTTCTCTGCGGATCTATCCAAGGATTTTCAGGCTGATGGATTTCCTTCTAATTGGTTTGTACCTAAAGTGGCCCCTGAGGAAGCCCCCTGGGTTGAAACTGTTGCTGTGGTGCTCGCTGGGCATCATGCTCAAAATGGTCCCCTCGGTGGAGGGCGTCTGCCCACGGCTATGCCGCTGCGACAGCAAGCTGCTCTACTGCGAGGGGCTCAATCTCACCGACGTTCCGCGCAACCTGAGCAGCGCCCTGGGCCTGTCCATGCGCGAGAACAACCTGACGGAGTTGCGCGAGGGCCACTTCGCTGGCCTGTCGCAGCTCACCTGGCTCTACTTGGATCATAACAACATCGACGTGGTGGAGGAGGGCACCTTCGACAGGCTGCGCCGAGTCAAGGAACTCGACCTGAGCACCAACCATATCGAGAGCCTGCCCAATGGCACCTTCAGGCCCCTCCCCAACCTACGCATCCTGGACCTATCGTACAACAGGCTGCAGGCGCTGGAACCCGACCTGTTCCACGGCCTGAGGAAGCTAACCAATTTGCATTTGCGCTACAACGCCCTCAAGTTTGTCCCAGTGAGGATCTTCCAGGACTGCCGGAGCATGCAGTTCCTGGACCTGGGCTACAACCAGCTGCAGAGCCTGGCGCGGAACTCCTTCGCTGGGCTCTTCAAGCTCACCGAGCTGCACCTGGAGCACAATGAGCTGGTCAAAGTCAACCTGGCCCACTTCCCCCGCCTCATCTCACTGCGCACGCTCTACATGCGCAACAACCGAGCTACCGTTGTGGTCAGCACCCTGGACTGGACCTGGCCCTTCCTGGAGAAGATCGACCTGTCGGCAAATGAGATCGCATACATCGAGCCGCACGTCTTCGAGAGCGTGCCCAACCTCAAGGCCCTCATGCTGGACGCCAACCGGCTGACGGCCGTGGAGCAGCGCATCCTGGATTCGTGGTCGTCCCTGGGCAGCATCACTTTGGCAGGCAACGAGTGGGAATGCAGCCACAACGTGTGTGCCCTGGCCCAGTGGCTGAGCGCCTTCCGGGGCCAGCGGGACAGCCAGCTGCTGTGCTCAAGCCCGGATGTGGCGCAGGGCGAGGACGTACTGGACGCAGTCTACGCCTTCCAGCTGTGCGAGGACGGCGGCGACCAGTCCACCACAACCATGAGCTGGTACCCAGGCTACACCGCCAAGGACCAGGCCTGGGGCGGCCCCACGGCCAATCCCTACGATCCGCCAGCAGCCGAGGGCGGCGCAGTCGTCACCAATTCCTTCACGGTGACCGTGGCTAACCTCGACGACATAGAGAGCACCATGCAGATCCACAAGGTGGTGACAGGCACCATGGCGCTCATCTTCTCCTTCCTCATTGTGGTGCTGATGCTCTACGTGACCTGGAAGTGTTTCCCGGCGGGCGTGCGGCAGGTGCGCCAGTGCTTCAGCAGCCATCGGCGCAAGCAGAAGCAGAAGCAGAGCATGCAGCAGATGGCCACCATGTCCACGCCGGAGTACTACGTCGACTACAAGCCCAACCACATCGAGGGGGCCCTGGTCATCATCAACGAGTATGGCTCCTGCACCTGCCAGCAGCAACCATCCCGGGAGTGCGAGGTCTGACCCGGCCCTTTGTGAGTGTATGGATATGTCTGTGTTTACGTGTATATGGATAATATTGACTACCACAGAGACCCTTTTTGGATATATGGGATATATTGGGTGGGTTGGGGTTGTATAAATGAGGATTGAACCAGGGATCCTGCTATGGACACTATTTACACTGCGTTGCACTGTGCTGCTCGCCCCCCCCCCCCCCCCTACTGTGGAGGAGAAGGGTGGAGGACTGACTGAGACCGTGGATTTATTGCTGTGGATCTGAAGGGCCTCTATGGACAGTATGGAGACCAGACTCTATTTTGCCTGTTGACTTGACAAACAGAATCACCAGAGATGGAATATTATGTTGACTTTATACAGAATCACCAGAGAGGATTACTATGTTTGTAGGCACCAACGGATTCTTCTTCTTCTCTCCACCAGGAGTGGATATTATTTCTTAATTCAGGATATTCTGCTATTGTCTAAAGACCAACTGGGGACACACTGGCCAGCCATAAACACACCATTTTTAATTGTGGTAAATACAACGAAAACACGACAACAACGGAAAAAAATACAAAAAAAGATTGCAAAGTTGGATTATAAAAATAAAAAAAATACGATTATAAATTCAGTGTAAAATATGTTTAAAACGCAAAGAGTGGGAAAAAAAAGATGCAAGATGCTATCGTATTCCTTTTGTAAACTACGAAAAAATACCATGTTTAAATAAATGAATTGCTATTCACAGTAAAGCCCGTGTGTTGTAAGGAACCTTTGGGAGAGGGGTGGATTATGAAAAGAGATGCAGTGCTCGCGTTGGTGGTAGGAAGAGAGAGAGCATTTGTCTGGCGTGCCTACTGCAGTATCTCTAGTTGGGTAAAAAGACAAGGAGCCAGAGGGATAGCCTAGCCGTACTTCATTTCAAATGTTAAACACTCTCCAATCTGAATATCAGATATTTTCTTGATCCCTCATTCCTGATTTGTGAGTGTGGGGGGGGGTATTCAATGTGCTGGCTCGCTATAGATGTTGTGGTTGCTTCCCCCGGATTCCCCCACCTTCCCACTTCTCCTCCCCTCTCCTCTATCCTTTCTAGATGAAGTTGATCTGACCCTTTCTAATCAGGTGGCGTATTTTCACATCACATTCGTATGTCGTCTAAAACATTCACACAGAAGACACGGGCGGAAGGCAGAGAGGGACCATGATCGTCTGAGAGATCTAAAAAAGCTCAGCCTTGCCTTTTCCTTCGCTGGTGCTTTTGGCTGTCATGCTAGAGCTTTGCCATCCGTCCACCGGCGAGGGGACACATCAAAAGGAGGAGGAAAATGCCTATTCAAATCAAAACGAATTCTAAAATAGGAGCTAGATGAAGAATTGAATACGTGGGCTTTTATCCTTCTTAAAAGACACACCAGTAACACATGACACGACACATGCCCGGGCCGATGGATTTCCTGACTATGTTCTGCGTGTAATGTTGAAACATTTGTTCTTTCAATACAAGGCTATTTTGGGTATATTTCTCTCTCTGGTTGTTCCTCATTGTGTGAGTGAGAGATGCGTCGACAGAGGGTTTGGTCTCTTGCACCAGTCGACAATTGACATGTAGGTGCTGCTAGGGGGAGAGAATTGAGTGATAGCTAAGGAAAGGAGTGATTGCGGAGGCCGCAGAAAGAAGGTGTAGGCTGCTCTCTAGTGTCCTAACATCAGCAGGAAAGGAGGGAGGGAGGGAGGGTGAGGGAGGAAAATACACTAGACTCAGAGCTTCTGCACAGTGTCACAGTATGATTGCATGCGTACGTGTGGTGTGTGTACATGCGAGTGTGTGCGATTGTATATTGCTGTGTGTGTGACTGAAATCAGTAAATACAGCCTACTGTGTCTGTGTGTTTCTATATTTCTATGATTGTGCACATGCTGTTACTGTAACTAAAGAGACAGAGACAGAGAGAGTAGGTCTGAAGTGTAAGCCTGTGTGTGTGTGTGTGTGTGTGTGTGTGTGTGTGTGTGTGTGTGTGTGTGTGTGTGTGTGTGTGTGTGTGTGTGTGTGTGTGTGTGTGTGTGTGTGTGTGTGTGTGTGTGTGTGTGTGTGGGGGGGGTTATTATATCCTCGTGGGCACCTAAAATCCCCAAAAGTCAGCATAGTAAAACAAGGACAATTCTCTCTTGTGGGGACATTTCCCACGTGCCCATAAGGACAAAGGCGGGGTTAGGTTTAAGGTTACAATTAGGGTTAGGGTTAGAGTGTGTGTGTGTGTGTGTGTGTGTGTGTGTGTGTGTGTGTGTGTGTGTGTGTGTGTGTGTGTGTGTGTGTGTGTGTGTGTGTGTGTGTGTAGGAGTAGTACACTGTGTCCAGCGGTCTCTAGGCTGACCTGTGTTCCTAGACAGAATGCTGCAGCAGCATCAACATCTGGTCTCAACATCAGGTTAGGAGCTAGGGTTAGATTTAGGGTTAAGGTTAGATTTAGGGTTAGATTTAGGGTTAGATTTAGGGTTAGGAGCTAGGGTTAGATTTAGGGTTAGATTTAGGGTTAGGAGCTAGGGTTAGATTTAGGGTTAAGGTTAGATTTAGGGTTAGATTTAGGGTTAGATTTAGGGTTAGATTTAGGGTTAAGGTTAGATTTAGGGTTAGATTTAGGGTTAGATTTAGGGTTAGGAGCTAGGGTTAGATTTAGGGTTAGGAGCTAGGGTTAGGAGCTAGGGTTAGATTTAGGGTTAGGAGCTAGGGTTAGATTTAGGGTTAGGAGCTAGGGTTAGATTTAGGGTTAGGGTTAGATTTAAGGTTAGGAGCTATGGTTAGATTTAAGGTTAGGAGCTAGGGTTAGATTTAGGGTTAGGAGCTAGGGTTAGATTTAGGGTTAGGGTTAAAGTTAGATTTAGGGTTAGGGTTAAGGTTAGATTTAGGGTTAGGGTTAAGGTTAGATTTAGGGTTAGGAGCTAGGATTAGATTTAGGGTTAGGGTTAAGGTTAGATTTAGGGTTAGGGTTAAGGTTAGATTTAGGGTTAGGAGCTAGGGTTAGATTTAGGGTTAGGGAAAATAGGATTTTGAATGGGTCTGAATTTTGTCCCCCCACAATGTTAGTTATGCAAGACTGTGTGTGTGTGTGTGTACGTCCTACTCCACATATATTTGTACAGAGGCAAAAATAGGCAGATCAATCCATTTGTGTGTGTGTGTGTGTGTGTGTGTGTGTGTGTGTGTGTGTGTGTGTGTGTGTGTGTGTGTGTGTGTGTGTGTGTGTGTGTGTGTGTGTGTGTGTGTGTGTGTGTGTGTGTGTGTGTGTGTGTGTGTGTGTGTGTGTAAATGGCTCAACTGGGTGTAGAGTATGTGTGTAATGGGGGTGTGTTGTGTGTTTGAGTGATGTTGCAGAGTTACAGTACCATGACACAAACAAATAGAATAATATGCAAGCAATTACTTAACATACTGTATCGACCTGGAGGTCAAATCATTTCATCATTCAACATGAAATCAAATAATCACTGCATTTCAACCACCTGCCTCGACGCAAACAGCGAACAGACACATTCAAACAAACCAATGACATATTGTATGTAACACTGTCGATGTATATTATGCATATTGTGATACCTTCAATTTCATATAAACGTATAGTTGCTCGTGCTTTATGAGGGGTACAAAGCTGGGATATTATCAAATGCTAACTAGAAAGGTTATCAGACTTTTTCCCTTCAGCCTTTTGTAAAGGCTGTACAAGCCTCTACTATTGTACTAAAGCCTGAACTATAGCCTGTATACAGATGTAGGATCTTCATTTGAGCAGCAAAATAATCCTGCAGCAACAGGAAATGTGAATTATTACGTGGATTAAAATTAATCGACATTTTGTAGGGGTTGATCCATTTTTCAAAAGGAAAAACACAGTCAGAAAGTGGCCATTTTTAAAACCTCAAATCCACTACAAGTTTTACATTTCCCGCAACGGGGTGATCCAATTAAGATACTACATCTTTAGGCCACGTGGGTGAATGGTTGCAGTTAAACCATATCATGCCCACTAAACTCTTGTGTGTACGGCGCCATGCGTAAACTGTACAACCTAAATCTATTCTGATATCTATCATACGAGGCGTTTCACAGAGTGGAACACGAGACCAGGAGAAAAACCAAAATAGCAACAAGGCGAGAGAGCAACAACTCAACTGAAATGTGCAGTCATTTTTGTTGTTGCGTGGAGCCGCTCAAGAGAACAACAACAACAAGCGGCGACGACAACTGCGGAATTTGCCATTTCAGATTCATGATCTACTTCGTATTCATGATATCTCCCGACCGGGCGGCGCACTTTTGAAATCCAAAATGGCCATGAATCATAACTAGGCATGACATCTGTATGCTAAGTAGGCTAGCCACCGACCGATACAGCCGAGCAGAGCAGGGCAGAGAGACACATCATAGTGAGATATGCGATATACTGATAGTCATTTGCTTATTATTTTATTCTCTTACGTTCTGTCTTATTCATTTTCTTTCCTGGTAGCCCCTCAAATCATGCAAACTGCTGGGCCTATATTTAGGCTGTGTTGTCCTGATTTATTTGTATAAATATTCAATGATGCCTTGACACACAGGCTACTGATGGCACCTCCATTTTGTTTCAGTATTTTTAACACGCGATGGGTGGATAGGAGGGAGGCAGGGACAGGGAAGGGGGTCTGCATATTTGAAAGGGTTGTCCTTAAGACTCCAGGATGCACCCACAGGCCTCTCCCCCCCTCTCTCTATCCCTCCCTCTTTCTCTCTTTCTCTCTACCTCTATTTGACACTGTGGGGAGGACCGAAAACCTGCAGGTGTTTGTTGACCGTCTCAGACAAGGGGTCATCGCCCCAACACGGCATATCAGCTCTCCTATAACCTCCCATTATTAACAACCTGATTGATGACACTTAGCAAAATCGATACTAACACAGATGACTGGCTTACCAAATGGACTCGCTTCCATGATCACCTGATGATCCACTGATTACCGATTACATACTCATACTACCGTACCTTCAGGCTCTGATCAGGCCCTACACCCAAACAAGGGCACTGCGTTCATCCACCTCTGGCCTGCTCGCCTCCCTACCTCTGAGGAAGTACAGTTCCCGCTCAGCCCAGTCAAAACTGTTCGCTGCTCTGGCACCCCAATGGTGGAACAAACTCCCTCACGACGCCAGGTCAGCGGAGTCAATCACCACCTTCCGGAGACACCTGAAACCCCACCTCTTTAAGGAATACCTAGGATAGGATAAAGTAATCCTTCTAACCCCCCCCCCCCTTAAAAGAGTTAGATGCACTATTGTAAAGTGGTTGTTCCACTGGATATCATAAGGTGAATGCACCAATTTGTAAGTCGCTCTGGATAAGAGCGTCTGCTAAATGACTTAAATGTAAATGTAAAATACTCTTCGACATTTTTCTACATGCTCATGCTACAGCTATTGACCGTCTATGGGAGGGCGAGGAGAAAATAATAATGTTTTATTTATATGGCCCTGCATTATTGATATGGCAGCTAATTAGCAATGGTGATGGAGGAGAATAGAGAGAAAGGGGCGGACTGGCCGCGATTCTGCTCACGTCGTATCTGGGGTTGGGGGGGGGGGGGTTTCGGAGGGGGATAAAGTTTGATATTGCGTCTGTTTGAAATGGAAATTGTGCGAGGAAGCGTGACAATGGTTTCTGTACGTCGGAGAGCACAGCTGTGTTTAAAAGCAGGAGGAGAGAGGATGGGTGTGTGATGATTGGGTAATGCACTTGTTAACAGGTTTTGAATCTCCTGTCTCCAAGCTATGCGTGTGTGTGTGTGTGTGTGTGTGTGTGTGTGTGTGTGTGTGTGTGTGTGTGTGTGTGTGTGTGTGTGTGTGTGTGTGTGTGTGTGTGTGTGTGTGTGTGCGTGCGTGCGTGCGTGCGTGCGTGCGTGCGTGCGTGCGTGCGTGCGTGCGTGCGTGCGTGCGTGCGTGCGTGCGTGCGTGCATACAAGAAAGAGATCAAGCCATTACGTATGTGAATGACAAAGACTGTGTTCGAGAACAAGATGTGTTGGAACAAAATGTTACCGAAACTAAAAGAGAGGATGTTGGAATGACATGAAGAAAAGAGGAACACATACACACACCCACATAGGGTACGACAGACTGCAGGATATTACGATGTGTGAACAGGGATGGCACGAGCCAACTTTAAAGGTCACCCCCACACCTCTCAGAGTAGACAGAGAGACCCAGCAGAGCTCAACCCACAGCACAGTACAGCACAGCTAACAGCTAACAGCTAGCGTAGATCATGTTAAACACAGCACGGCTGTCACAACCCATCCGGATAACAAAATACCCATACATCACATGACATATCTGGCTAACACATGTAACACAGACACACACCAACACCTTAAACGACAAGGTCATGTAAATGTCATAGACAACCCATCTGACAAACACAGTGCAACTCCTTAAACGACAGGGTCATGTAAATGTCATAGACAACCCATCTGACAAACACAGTGCAACTCCTTAAACGACAGGGTCATGTAAATGTCATAGACAACCCATCTGACAAACACAGTGCAACTCCTTAAACGACAGGGTCATGTAAATGTCATAGACAACCCATCTGACAAACACAGTGCAACTCCTTAAACGACAGGGTCATGTAAATGTCATAGACAACCCATCTGACAAACACAGTGCAACTCCTTAAACGACAGGGTCATGTAAATGTCATAGACAACCCATCTGACAAACACAGTGCAACTCCTTCAACGACAGGGTCATGTAAATGTCATAGACAACCCATCTGACAAACACGGCGCAACTCCTTCAACGACAGGGTCATGTAAATGTCATAGACAACCCATCTGACAAACACAGTGCAACGCCTTGAACGACAGGGTCATGTAAATGTCATAGACAACCCATCTGACAAACACGGCGCAACTGCTTAAACGGCAGGGTCATTCAGTACAGTACAGGAGCCATAGACATCTGGTAACCCAAACCCCAACCAACAGGGTCACGTCATAGGCCATGTGTGGCTCATTGTCTATAATGTGGCCTACTTCCTGTGGAACATCTGTCGTGTTTTAACGGGTGATTTTGCAGCAAAGCAAATGTCCCCCTGAGAGACAATAATGTGTTCCACTACTTTAACTACTCTGGTAGGAACGATACGCAGGAGTATAATGACGGTCGGGGGGGGGTCATAAATTTTGGCTCCAAACCAGAGAAATATAATCTTCCTATTAAGACGCTCCACATTTCCGCCTGTCCACACATTGTGGTATAATTGACCTGAATGGAGGTGCCCACTCTAATCATTCTAATTCGATGGTCCAAACACCACTGACACACTGATGTGTGACCAGTCAGTCAGGTCAGCGGCAGTCTTACGCAATTGTTTACATTGCGGGTTCAATCGACGTCAAGAGTGAGGGATTACACGGAAATCGTCATTGGCTGCGTCGTAAAGGTGAGTGGTTCCGTGACATTCACAGAGGCAGACGCGGTGCGCTCGAAGCCAATCACCTTTCCTCCGGGAAATGGTTTACGTCATGTGATTGGGAGAGGGTAGTGGTTAGGGGAAGTATTTGTGTGTGCATCTGTCTGTGCGTGTAAAGTCCATGGTAATAATGTTAAACGAATTAAACCTAACGTTCTGTGCACCGGGGTTTCGACCAGGTGCCCACTGTTTTTTTCATCGGGGCCCTGCCATGCATAATAAACGCCTCACACCCACTCATAACCGGATAGGTGGCAAAATCACGAAGTGGCGGCGGTGCGCGGCGGTGCGCGGCGGGGCCGCTGACGATTTACGATGACAACAGCGCGTGGGCCTGCGCTGAGTCCATACTTCATTTTAAATGGTTTATCAGGATCGATATTGGAATGATCATCATTGATTCTCACAGTGCTCTCATACACTCCTCGTTGTCTTTCTCGTTGCCACATTCTATTCCACTCCATTGTATTCTATTCCACTCCATTATATTCTCTAGCCACTAACTAACGTTGTACAGATGTAGGATCTTAACTTGAGCCAGTTTGCTATAACAGTGACATAATCCCGCAGCAACAGGAAATGTGAATTATTATGTGGATTAATTGTCATTTTTTGTAGGGGTTGATACATTTTTCATTACGGCAAATCAAGTCTGACATTTTTAAGTAGAAATGACAAACTTTAGAGGCCTTTTTAAACCTTGAATACACTACAAGTTTTCGTGTGTACACTACATGGGGCGGTTGTGTGAGTGTAGGCTAGCTACGACATGCAGCACTGCTCTGTTTTCATCATATAGACTGATTTAGACAGTGGGAGAGAGCCAGAAAGGCAATGTGTGTACGTGTATGTGTGTGTGTGTGTATGACAACATAACCACTACACTTCATGTGGACACTGTGTGTATGCTATTGTTAACATCCGGTGATGCATAAAACGTGATGATAGAATAGCTGGGTCAGAGCCAGTGAGCTAAAACATGGCAACAGCTGGGCCTGATTCTGTAGGGGTCTACAGTCCACGGAGTCCCTTATAAACTGGGATTACAATATATACTGTATTATCAGATATGGAGCAGAGAGCAAGAGAGCTATTATGACAAGTGTTTCGATCATAGAGAGAGAGAGATATTATCTCTATGGTTCAGCTGGAGTACTATAAGCTCTGTCCGGGGGTTGCCCGGAAGCTTCATGTTGGATCCATACTCCATACAGATGGACGTGGATATGATAGAATGAGGTCAAGCGGAGTTCAAATCCTGTTGTTTTGATGTAGGCTGTTTTAAGATATCCCTTCCCTGGACAGAGTAAAACAACACGTGCATTCTGTCATGTTGTGCATTGAGGTTGAATTCAGACAGCTTATTTTTTATTTGTATTTTTTTTTCAACATAGGGTTAAACAGTAATTGTGTTAAACATGTGTTTGTCAAATGTTAAGCTTCACTTCAGTGTCTTGTCCGTGTTGAATATTTCAAGATGAGAGCGACTGGTAGAAGTGGTAAATCAGCCCCCCAAAAGGCACAAAACCGGTGCATACTAGCACCAGATTGATCGATAATGGTCATGTACTGTACAGCCTACACATATTGTAGAGAAACACAATTATGCATGCGTGTATACAGTACACACATAGGAAGGCATGCAGGTACTCATGCAGGCAGGTAGGCAGGCACGCACACAGACGCGCAGGCACACACAGTACTTTTTGCAACAGCAAATCAGCTCCAAGTGATTTTAAAGTATTCCCCATGCATAATGGAGAGATACTCTATATGCGATCAAGTACAAATGTAAGCAAGGTTTGAAATTATAATTTTTTTGTCAAATCTGTATCTGTTTGGGCTTCTTGCGGTCAACTTTGCAGTCTACAAATTATTTGTAATTATATTCCGGTCGCCTGACCATCTGCTCCAGAAAACAATCGTCCCGCGGCTGAATTTAGTTGTTGACCCCTGCAGTACTGCAAACACACGACTGCAATCGACCCACAATCTTAAACCACACAAAAACCACAAGAAATGCCATCTGTGGCTCCTTTCAGCAAATCTAGTCAATTCAGGGGGGGGTCAAATCTAGTCAACCACGGCAGACCAGTCACGGCCCGTCAACCCCCCTATGACGTCACACTTGAGCCCTTAGACCAAAACTCTATTGTTGGGGGACACAGTCTGAAAGCCTGTTGGGTACTCGGACACATTTGCCGACGATCTGCACAACAAGAAACAACGGGCGGTGCCAAAACCACCAGCGTGTGAGAATCAGCGACCCACGAAACTGTGAAGAAGGCTGACGGGGACTCGGGGTGGTGCGGGGCCAGCGTGACTAAGGGAGCCCGTCCACGTTTTGTTTTCGAGCGTCTTCTTCACAAAACACCATACATGTTTCACAACAGTCCATCATAGATACTGAATGAATGAATGAATGAATGCATGCATGCATGCATGAATGAATGAATGAATGAATGAATGAATGAATGAATGAATGAATGAATGAATGAATGAATGAATGAATGAATGAAGGAGGCCCGGGTTCTTTTGACAATATACTGTTTGTTCATTCCAGAATGATAAGGAGTGTAAAGTGTGCAGGCTGAGAATGGCAAAGGTAAAAACAAGAGTACATGTTCAGAATGGTTTTAGGCACAAATGGTGCCGGAAACCAAGGAGTATCACCTTATATGCAAATATATCACCACACATGCAAAAAATGGAAAGCCATAGGGAACATTGTTACTGTAAACATGACCAATAAGATCATTCTAAAGTTACACCTATATAAAAACAAAAACACACACTCCATAAATAAAAGGAGTTATGGCAAATGTCTCCATTTCCTTTGGACGTTCGCGTTGAAAAAGCGCTTCCATAGATGGACTGAACTGGAGGTAAGCGAAGCTATACTGTAGCATTGTGGAGATGAAGGCGAACCTATGGGCAGTAATCAGCATATCTAGTTAACGGCTATAAGCTGGTAAAGCCTCTATACTCTATGGACACAGAGTTAAGTACACCACAGCAGTTTAGGCGGACTAAAATAGACCGCATTTATCATTCTCTCATTTATCATACTCTCGATGTCATGGTAAACAAATTACAATTCCTCTCCCTCTCCCTCACATACACTCTCTCTCCCTCTCGCTCTTCCTCTCTCCCTCTCACTCTTCCTCTCTCCCTCTGTCTCTCCTTCTCTCCCTCTCTTTCTTCACTATCCCTTTCATTCTCCTTTCCTCCCTTCTGGCATCTCTCCAGTAGCCAATGAGATTTGCCCCCCTCTCCCATTCTCCCACTGTCAGACAGGTTAAGGAATGATGTCGGCGCTTTACGAGAGCTTATGGTAACAACGTGAATTCCATTGGGCATCTGGTCTCTCTTCATTCTGTTCAATGTGTAATATGATTACCTTTGGATGGGCTTCAAACTTTACACAAAAGAGTGGACTTACCTGTTATACAAATTGCATCGGAGAGCGAACCAGATGGGACCGCAGCAAAGGGACATGGGAGAAAAAAAGGGAAAGAGAGAATAGGCCAACTGGTTAGAATATATTCAGCGTTTTTATCTCGTGCTTTGGGAATGGATCAGAACAGCGGAGGGGGCTTTGAGCGGACCGTGTAAAAACATCCCTCTAACAGTCTGTTGGGCCTTTGTCTGTGGTGCATTTCTAACACTCGACCAGGCCTTTGTAGAATCATAGGATCATTTCAAGGACAGCAGAGAGAGCAGCCAGAGAGCCCCACAGACGACTGCCCTGACATCAGATGAGACCGCCTGGCGTGCGCGTGTGTGTGTGTGTGTGTGTGTGTGTGTGTGTGTGTGTGTGTGTGTGTGTGTGTGTGTGTGTGTGTGTGTGTAGCGACTTGAGAAGAGAAACTAGAACAGAGACAGAGACGATGGCCTCGGGAGCTGCGTTGGGTTAAAGCAGATGGTGCGCCTCATGCCTAACCTCTGACAGCCCATCACAGAGAAACAGGCACAGAGAAATTAAATGAACGGAGCCTGGTCGTTAGAAGTGGGTGAAAACAGTCAGGGTGCCTAAAAATGTCCGACAATGGTGATTTCAATTGCTGCTGTCGTTGGCACCACTGTTAAGATATTGCATAGAGATGAATAATGTATCCCCAAACTAGATATTTAGGCCTATGACCTGAGCCCTTTTTCAAAATGGCCACTCTAGGGGAGGAGCAGCGGCTTAAAATGAGTCTGTTTTTAGAAGTGTCATAGAAGTCAGGGATCTTATACAATGACAGAAGCTTATCGTTGTTGTTGTTGTTGTTTACCTTCAACTCAAATTCAAAATGTCAGCTCTCCCAAAAAGCATCAAAGAGATACAGAGCGAGACACACACACACAGAATGTGAATGTTTTGGGTCGAGTTTAAGTGGGTTTTCCTCCCCCCCCACCCCCAAATAGGCCTATATAGTTGAGGCTGCTAAAGCTGCGGTTGACAAGCGAGATGGAGTGTCGTGCCAATTTATGTCCTCTGCAAGTCTCCTGATTACATTCATTGGGGCTCCGTGAGAGATTTATGAATACAACTCCGCCAGCAGCCAGTCCCATCCAGAGTCCTGAATAATGGCAGCCTGCAAGATCGCTTTTTCAATTTCTTCCCTTTCCCTTCCCGCCACAAAAGGGGGGATGAATATAACCCCCCCCCCCCCCCCCCCCCCAAAAAAATATTATCTACGGGCACCTGACATCAAAATATGCTGGGAATTCTGTCACCAACCCCACGGCTTTAAATGGGAGAGCCGGGTATGAAGACCTTGGTGATGTCTGTAGCTTGTTTTTGATTGTGTACAGCACCAAGTAAAAGTCCCCTCCAATATGAAGCACTCGGGTATGGATGCATGCAAAATGGTGGCCATAGTTTGGCACAGTATGATATGAACACAGTCGACACACTGGACTCTTCACACTCTTTCTACATTACTGAAAGTCTATAGCCTGTCTATGGCACAACAACAGAACAAATTCCACATGTTAACATATGAATGCGTGTTCATTGTACATCCTGCAACATGCTATGGTGCTATTCTTCGTCTGTAAGACTGCACCGTGCAGTTAGCACCAACATATAGTCACGCAAAGTAAATGCATTGTGGTAATTCATGCTGTCAGATCCATCGAAGCCAGGCGCTGAGGACAAACAGACCATTTGAATAACCAAGTGGTGCCCGAGTCCCTTATGACTTTTGGGAAAGATAGTGGCGTAGATAAAAAGGAGAATGAAAGAAAGAATAGCTGGAACACAGAGAGTGAGGTGGAGAAAGAAAAAGAGAGTGTGAGATAGTGAAGAGAGAGAGAGAGACATTTACAGGGGTAGAGTACGGGACATGGGACGGCACAGGCCTCCGCTCTTGTTCTGGCCAAAACAAACTCATTGAGGCCCCCAGCGGGAACCCGAATTGCCTGCTGAATCTTGGGAGCCCATTACAGCTGTGGAGACTGGAGAGCGGGGCCACAGTCAGAGGGAGAGAGAGAGAAGGCTCAAACTTAAAGGGAAACTCCACTCAAAAACAATATGGAAATACAAATGAAGTCGGAAGTTTACATACAACTTAGCCAAATACATTTAAACTCAGTTTTTCACAATTCCTGACATTTAATCGTTCCAAAAATTTCCCGTCTTAGGTCAGTTAGGATCATCACTTTATTTTAAGAATGTGAAATGTCAGAGAATTATTTATTTCAGCTTTTATTTCTTTCATCACATTCCCAGTGGGTCAGAAGTTTACATACACTCAATTAGTATTTGATAGCATTGCCTTTAAATTGTTTAACTTGGTTCAAACGTTTCGGGTAGCCTTCCACAAGCTTCCCACAATAAGTTGGATGAATTTTGGACCATTCTTCCTGACAGAGCTGGTGTAACTGAGTCAGGTTTGTAGGCCTCCTGGCTCGCACACGCTTTTCAGTTCTGCCCACAAATGTTCTATAGGATTGAGGTCAGGGCTTTGTGATGGCCACTCCAATACATTGACTTTGTTGTCCTTAAGCCATTTTGCCACACATTTTAAAGTAAGCTTGGGGTCATTGTCCATTTGGAAGACCCATTTGCGACCAAGCTTTAACTTCCTGAGTGATGTCTTGAGATGTTGCTTCAATATATCCACATAATTTTCCTCCCTCATGATGCCATCTATTTTGTGAAGTGCACCAGTCCCTCCTGCAGCAAAGCACCCCCACAACATGATGCTGCCACCCCGTGCTTCACAGTTGGGACGGTGTTCTTCGGCTTGCAAGCGTCCCCCTTTTTCCTCCAAACATAACGACGGTCATTATGGCCAAACAGTTATAGTTTTGTTTCATCAGTCCAGAGGACATTTCTCCAAAAAGTATGATCTTTGTCCCCATGTGCAATTGCAAACCGTAGTTTGGATTTTTTATGGCAGTTTTGGAGCAGTGGCTTCTTCCTTGCTGAGCGGCCTTTCAGGTTATGACGATTATAGGACTCGTTTTACTGTGGATATAGATACTTTTGTACCTGTTTCCTCCAGCATCTTCACAAGATCCCTTGCTATTGTTATGGGATTGACACCAAAGTATGTTCATCTCCAGGAGACAGAACGTATCTCCTTCCTGAGCGGTATGACGGCTACGTGGTCCCATGGTGTTTATACTTGCGTACTATTGTTTGTACAGATGAACGTGGTACCTTCAGGGGTTTGGAAATTTCTCCCAAAGATGAACCAGACTTGTTGAGGTCTACAATTTTTTTTCTGCAGTCTTGGCTGATTTCTTTAGGTTTTCCCATGATGTCAAGCAAAGACGCACTGAGGTTGAAGGTAGGCCTTGGAATACATCCACAGGTACACCTCCAATTGACTCAGATGATGTCAATTAGCCTATCAGAAGCTTCTAAAGCCATGACATAATTTTCTGGAATTTTCCAAGCTGTTTAAAGGCACAGTCAACTTAGTGTATGTAAACTTCTGACCCACTGGAATTGTTATACAGTGAATTATAAGTGAAGTAATTTGTCTGTAAACAATTGTTGGAAAAATCACTTGTGTCATGCACAAAGTAGATGACCTAACCGACTTGCCAAAACTGTAGTTTGTTAACAAGAAATTTGTGGAGTGGTTGAAAAACAAGTTTTAATGACTCCAACCTAAGTGTATGTAAACTTCCGACTTCAACTGTATATACAGAAACAAGGGAGATAGAGAGAAAGAAAGGGAGGAAAAGCGCACACGGTTGCTTAACAACCCCCTGCTGACATTTAGAAAAGCCACAGCCCGGGCACTCAGAGCTGACAAATGCGTTGTGAGAGCACACACTCACACACACAGTACTCCAGTACAGAAAGACTGCTAGTGAAGTGGCCAAAAGGCAGCACTCTCTTTTATGTTTTTTTAACAATGGCCCCCGAAAGACCCCTATCCTGTTTGCGGTTTATTTTCACCATTGAGTTAAAGCCTTTGGCATTCCAGGTCGAAATACTACCATTCCATTTAGATGGTTCTGTGATTGTGGTCACTACCAGTAGTAGTATTTATTGCGTTTGAATCAATACAGGTGCTATGCAGTCTTGTGTTGTGTGTATGATATCCAATGTTATTGGCCTAATAGTTCTCGGTTGTCTGAGTCAGAACTTATTTGATTTAGGGGCAACGGGGCTATAATCTTTAAACACAATCCACTCGAACGGGTTGCAGAAAAACAGGAACGGTTTGGGATTAGATATCCGCTCAGACGGATAGGGGCCTTGTATGTTTAACAATTTCCAACAATCATAATCCACGAGAGTGTCAAGTTCTCAGAGCATTTAATTCAATCGCTTTCACAATCAAAATGGTGGCCCGAGTGCTTTGCCGAGGGGCTTAGCGAGAGAGATAGAGAGAGAGAGAGACGAAAGAGGGCTGCAGAAGCCATCAGGTCAGGTAGAATAAAAATAAAAACAACACAATAAAATGGAGCGGGCTGAACGGGCAGCCTCCTGTGAAGCCTCAAACCCTCCAATCCCCCAAAAGGCATTTGATGCGCTCTGCGCCAAGGACATGCAACAGTAAGGTCATGATCAAACACGGGTGGCATACTGAATGAGGCTATCCTCCCAGAGGGGACTTTTCCTGGATCCGGCTCATTGTCTGTCTCCCACTCTCTCCCTGAGTATGGTTTTTATCGCTCCAGGTACGTTATCCTAACGTTTCCCCGGCGGATTGTATTTGGTCCCGACTGATGCGCAACCCCCTAC
The DNA here is from genome assembly GCF_045679555.1 of Salvelinus alpinus. Classification (NCBI taxonomy): domain Eukaryota; kingdom Metazoa; phylum Chordata; class Actinopteri; order Salmoniformes; family Salmonidae; genus Salvelinus; species Salvelinus alpinus. Next base: position 2,393,620 of record NC_092124.1, read on the forward strand.
ACAACCCCCAAGACCCTCTTCATCCAGGCTTGAAGATGCAAGCATACATACAGAGCCTTCGGAAAATATGCATACCCCTTGAATTTTTCCACATTTTGTTACGTTACAGCCTTATTCTAAAATGTATTAAATATATATTTTTTCTCAGCAATCTACACACAATATCCCATAATGACAAAGCGAAAACAGGCATATGTTTTTGTGCTAATTTGTTAAAAATAAAAACAGAAATAGCATATTTAAATAAGTATTCAGACCCTTTGCTATGCGATTTGAAATTGAGCTTCCATTTCCACTGAACATCTTTGAGATGTTTCTACAACTTGATTGGAGTCCACCTGTGGTAAATTCAACTGATTGGACATGATTTGGAAAGGCACACACCTCTCTATATAAGGTTCCACAGTTGACAGTGCATGTCAGAGCAAAAACCAAGCCATGAGATCAAATGAATTGTCCATAGAGCTACGAGACAGTACTGTGTCTGGGGAAGGGTACCGAAATATTTCTGCAGCATTGAAGGTCCCCAAGAACATCATTCTAAAATGGAAGAAGTTTAGAACCACCAAGACTCTTCCCATAGCTTTCCGCCCAGCCAAACTGAGCAATCGGGGGAGAAGGGCCTTGGTCAGGGAGGTGACAAAGAACCCGATAGTCACTCTGACAGAGCTCTAGATTTCCTCTGTGGAGATGGGAGAACCTTCCAGAAGAACCATCTCTGCAGCAACCATCTCTGCAGCACTCCACCAATCAGGCCTTTATGGCCAGACGGAAGCCAGTCCTCAGTAAAAGGCATATGACAGCCTGCTTGGAGTTTGCCAAAAGGCACCCAAAGACTCTCAGACCATGAGAAACAAGATTATCTGGTCTGATGAAACCAAGATTGAACTCTTTGGTCTGAATGTCAAGCATCATGTCTGGAGGAAACCTGGCACCATCCCTTCTGTGAAGCATGGAGGTGGAGGCATCATGCTGTGGTGATGTTTTTCAGGGACTGTGAGACCAGTCAGGACCAAGGCAAAGATGAACGGAGCAAAGTACAGAGAGATCCTTGATGAAAACCTGCTCCAGGTTGCTCAGGACCTCAGACTGGGGCGAAGGTTCACCTTCCAAAAGGACAACAACCCTAAGCACACAGCCAAGATAATGCGGGAGTGTCGGATGGGGCCACAGTGTCTCCTGACCCCTCCTGTCTCAGCCTCCAGTATTTATGCTGCAGTAGTTTATGTGTCGGGGGGCTAGGGTCACTTTGTTATATCTGGAGTACTTCTCCTGTCTTATCCGGTGTCCTGTGTGAATTTAAGTATGCTCTCTCTTTCTCTCTTTCTTTCTCTCTCTTGGAGGACCTGAGCCCTAGGACCATGCCTCAGGACTACCTGGCATGATGACGCCTTGCTGTCCCCAGTCCACCTGGCCGTGCTGCTGCTCCAGTTTCAACTGTTCTGCCTGCGGCTATGGAACCCTGACCTGTTCACCGGATGTGCTACCTGTCCCAGACCTGCTGTTTTCAACTCTCTAGAGACAGCAGGAGCGGTAGAGATACTCTCAATGATCAGCTATGAAAAGCCAACTGACATTTACTCCTGAGGTGCTGACTTGCTGCACCCTCGACAACTACTGTGATTATTATTATTTGACCATGCTGGTCATTTATGAACATTTGAACATCTTGGCCATGTTCTGTTATAATATCCACCCGGCACTGCCAGAAGAGGACTGGCCACCCCTCATAGCCTGGTTCCTCTCTAGGTTTCTTCCTAGGTTTTGGCCTTTCTAGGGAGTTTTTCCTAGCCACCGTGCTTCTATACCTGCATTGCTTGCTGTTTGGGGTTTTAGGCTGGGTTTCTGTACAGCACTTTGAGATATCAGCTGATGTAAGAAGGGCTTTATAAATACATTTGATTTGATTTGATTCGGAACAAGTCTTGAGTGGCCCAGCCAGAGCCCGGACTTGAACCCGATCGAACATCTCTGCAGACCTGAAAATAGCTGTGCAGCAACGCTCCCCATCCAACCTGACAGAGCTTGAGAGGATCTGCAGAGAAGAATTAGCAAACATTTCCAAAAACCTGTTTTTGCTTTGTCATTATGGGGTATTGTGTGTAGATTGATGAGAACAAAATAACAAATTAATCAATTTTAGAATAGGCTGTAACGTAACAAAATGTGGAAAAAGTAAAGGGGTCTGAATACTTTACGAAGGCACTGTATGTGCTGTATGTATGCTCTCTCTCTCTCTCTCTCTCTCTCTCTCTCTCTCTCTCTCTCTCTCTCTCTCTCTCTCTCTCTCTCTCTCTCTCTCTCTCTCTCTCTCTCTCTCTCTCTCTCTCTCTCTCTCTCTCTCTCTCTCTCTCTCTCTCTCTCTGTCTCTCACTCCCTCTCTGTGTGTCTCTCTCTCTCTCTCTCTCTCTCTCTCTCTCTCTCTCTCTCTCTCTCTCTCTCTCTCTCTCTCTCTCTCTCTCTCTCTCTCTCTCTCTCTCTCTCTCTCTCTCTCTCTCTCTCTCTCTCTCTCTCTCTCTCTCTCTCTCTCTCTCTCTCTCTCTCTCTCTCTCTCTCTCTCGAAAAACTCCCCTCAGCACTAAACAATGGAGTGACAACATTCGACTTTGGATGGACACACACATACACGCACGCACGCGTACACAGCGTCCTCTGACAGAAAGTCAAAAGTCACAAATTCCAATTAACTTTGGCTGTCAAAGGTCTAGTCAGAGACCAAACAACATAATAGTGGCGCGTGGGTCAGCCGTTTGTTCACCCCACCTGAGCGCAATTGTTAATAACCCATCTGCAACCGCCCGACAATATGATTAAGTGAAAATCTGAGGCCCGCACCCGAACTTAACCCGTACATTTAGAAAATGCGCTATAGGCTAAATTCAAAGAAGGAAGGCGGAACAATTTTTGGCAGAGGGTGCATGATTTTTTTTGTCTGATTATAATTTCCAACATTTTTGGTCTCGCTATTCGTTAGTTGACATCTATAATTAGATACATGCAGCTTCTCTTCTGTAATTTGTTGCCCTAGAGGACTAAATACGTCGATAGAACGAATGCTTCAATCTAGTTGACATCGGTAAAGTTTCCTATGTCATCTTCTTTCGCGGAGCACAGACATTGAGGGACAGGGGAGAAAAGTGTACTAACAAAACAAAGGGAAATGACATCAGTTTGACCGGTTGTAAGGAAGTAGAAAGCTGTGAAAACAACCCAACGTGTTTCTGATCAGATTTCAGTTCGGCTTGGACGCATATTTTATTTGGTTGAAAGATAGCCCTTCTACAGATGGTATTTAACTGAGCATTCACATTCTCTTAAGATGCTGAAATGAATAAATCATATTTCTCCACTCCTGTTCCCGAGTCATCATTTTGCCTCCATTTGGTGTATCATTTTAATGCAATGCTTAATTCTGCATGCGTTAACATTAAAGTGATGTGAGAGGTTATAGACCTACAGTCAGTGTCCAGATTTCAGTTTCCATTTAACCCATCTGAACAGTAAGCTACAGTTCCATTGACGTGCCCATGGGCCTATTTGACGTCCCCATCTTGAGACTGTGGAATTCGTAGAACGCCTCACAATCGTCACACATAACACAGCCGCACTGCTATCATCCTCTGTAGCCACATCTTTCCCAAACATGACCTTTCTGGCCCTCCCTTCTCTTTATTTTCAACTCTCCTTTCGCAGCTTTTCTGTTGTTGAATTAAACTCTGACATTGTCCTTGGCCAATCTGTTGTGGATGGAGCTCTTGACTTGTTCTGCTGGGAAAATGGCTGCAAAACAAACTGAAAATGTATCCAAAGAGTTTTAGAGTCCCAAGCAGTCACTGCGTGCTCGGGATATGGGACCGGATACTAACCTTTAGACTACTTAATCGCACTTTACCTGAATGCCAATGGAAGTACACGACCGTATCAACGACGACTGCATTAACACTGCGTCGTTGTTTCAGTTTCTATGACAACTGTTGTAAATTGACACCACAGGGGTCATGTTACGTGGTAATCTTTACCGTGGTGTGTTGAAACAAATGTGATAACAGCCTAGTACATCCATATGCAACAGTAGTGGGCATCTGCAAATAGAAAAAGATAAAGGAAAAACACAATGGTTCGTTATGGCCAATATTATTTCCTTGCGTGAAATGTTGGGATCAGTGTGTGGGAGTAGTGATGTGTTTAAGTTCTTACTAAAGAAACCCGAGGGTCCCCGATGACAATGAAGAGGATTGTAGATGAGTGTGTGTCTGGTTGTGCAGCTCCTTGCTATTTCACAACACAGAGACACGTCTGTGCACACACACACACACACACACACACACACACACACACACACACACACACACACACACACACACACACACACACACACACACACACACACACACACACACACACACACACACACACACACACACACACACACATACCTAAACACAGTTACAGATACCAAGACACACACAGACACAAGACATACACACGGACGTACACAGGCGTGCACACACGCACACACGCGCACACACACTCAGCAGAATTAACTGCTCACAGTTTCACCTTGGGGAGGCCTAAGCCCATTTGAATGGAAAGGTGAACCCGCGAGGCAATGCACACTGTCAGATCTGTCAAAGCCTGTGATGAATGAAGATATGTCTGCCCCACCGCCCTCTTCTCCCTCGCTCCCTCAGAGACGCACAGGAGACACACAGGGAGAAAAAAGGTGTGGGTTACTAATCACATCCCATTTTGACCATCTGTGCCGTCACTAACGCTTTGAACTTGACGTGTCGGGCAGGATCCTATTCATCTGTCTGTTGGTGGTGCTTTTTTTTGTTTTTTGAAATATGAAAAGCGCTGATGTGAGAGTGTTTGATGGAATGCGTGACAATGGCGAACCTGGCGAGCAGAACAGTACAATGAAGTGTTTCTAATAGGCCTCTTTTCAAGGTTGAATGTTAAGTGGAGGCCGTATAAAACACATCTTCATGACAGGGCCATGAACAGTACCTATTAAATGCATTATACTGTTAGAAAAACTCTGATCTTTTGCTTTTGTTTGGTATTTAGTATTTATCTATGATTTGTACAGTGGATTTGGAAAGTATTCAGACCCCTTCACTTTTTCCACATTTTGTAACGTTGCAAAATGCATTTTTTCCCCGCAACAAGACCTCATAAACAGAAGGGACCTTATTTCATGGCCAGAACACGAACCGAGAAAATAATTAACTTAACATGAACTGAACAGAGTACAGAACAGCAAATAACAGAGAATTAAGAAAGTTGTGAGTGGTAAGAAAGAGGGAGTGGGAGAGAGAGAAAGAGAGAGGGAGTACACAAGTGAGAGAGATGCGATAGAGATGGTATGGTGACAGAAGGCAGAAAGACAGAGAGAGAGAGAAAGAGAGAGAGAGAGAGAGAGAGAGAGAGAGAATGATAGTAAGGGGAAAAAAAGGAGTGTGAGAGAGTAGGATGAACGAGGCCAAAATCCAATGGAACCAGATGGCCCCCGGAACAAGTAGCGCCTGAGGCGCCCGCCTCCTCCCCCACAATCCTCAACGCGAAGCAGCAAAGGTGGAGGGCACTGACACACATGAGACAGGCCAGGCTGATTCTCATGTCATTTTCTTCTGTGTCTGGAGGTCCTCTGGGCGAGAGGCACTTCTTTTGAGGGAGAAACTGTTGGCGAGAAATGGTAGAAGGCAGCTGGGGTTTTTTTTAGAGCGAGGAGAAAGTTGGCGTGAGAGAGGCAGGTAGTTTGAGGGAAGGGAGGGATGGACCGACATAGAGAGGGAGAGCGAGAAAAGGAGGAGGACCGTTGTCTACAGTGCGCTGTTTACAGCACAGAGTGCCAGCACTGAGGTTCCATTCACTCAAAGGACTGGCATTTTACTACATTTTACGGCAACACTTTTTCTATTATCTACGGAGCATATAGCTTAGCAGACTGTGTAGCAGCCGCATCGCCACTGTGTCTTTCTTCTGTCTCCCTTTGCGCACCAGTACTGTAGAGACTCAACAAGGCAGGCAGCCTAGCGGTTAAGAGTATTGGGCCAGTAACCGAAAGGTCGCTGGTTCGAATCACCAAACCGGCAAGGTCTTGAGCAAGGCAGTTAACCCCCAACAACAACTGCTCGCCGGTCACCAATGACATTGATTAAGGCAGCCACCCCCCACCCCACCTCTCTGAATCAGATGCAGAAGACAAATTTCGGGTTGAATACATTCATTTGTGCAGCGGACTACTGTGGCTATCCCCCTTAACCAATAGCAAAAGGGAACAATGAGGGAGACAGCATCTGAAGAAAGCAAAGGAGAGTCACAAGAAACAAACAGAGAGAACGATTAGCATGCCAACCAAAACGAGTAGCTAGTCTAAGAGAACGTTGGAGATAGAGTATATAAATAAACAGAACAAATGGTTTCATTTCCGTGGATGGAGCTAACCACAAAGCAATCAGTGAGCCACCTCTCACACCTCCCCTTCGCTCCTGCAGCCACACACACAGGGGCACGTAATACTGTAGACACACACACGCGCGGCCTGAAATGAAATCATAAAAGCCATTCCGTTAAATTGAACTGTAATTCAATAGTCACAATCATTCGGAAAATTAAAACGAAAAAATCTCTCATTACGGTCGTCTCCTGTCCCGCACGTTGAATAACTCTGCACCATCAGATTGAGCCGAGTCAATTCCTGTTATTGACTGTAGAAGACACACCAAAGACACTGCCTATAGACTTCTGTAAACGTAACACTCCCGGAAAGAATTTTGTAAAATGTTTTTGCCTTGGTGCCACTGCTTTACTTGACATGACTGGGTTATGTAAACAGCATACAATATATAATGACATTTATACAATTCTGGAGACCAAAGTGCATACATAGATGCTTGTACGGGTGGCCCCGGCGGTAAACAAACCTATGATCCTGGCGGTGCAAGCGGCATGCTTGCTACCAACTGAGCCACATGGAACCGCATACAAAGGGAACAGAATGTTGGATATCTGCATGCTTGTACATGAAACGTCTCTTTTTCCTGTGATCCGCGGGGCCAGAAGGTAAATACCAGCACAACATGACAGATCAAACATGTCGTACTATGTTAGTGTACGTGCCGAGTAGAGCATATGGGCCTCGGCAGGGGTTAGTAGGGAGTATAGAGTGCAGTATGGTTTTGGTGTCTGGTCTCTGTTCATAGTTTGTTTGTGAGCTAGGTCGCTTTGAGAGCCTCTTGATCCCGGACTAATCTCCTGCTACAGTGTATCTGTCTGTCTGTCTGTCTGTCTGCCTGTCTGTCTGAGCCAGCAGCAGTAGCAGTACCACCTCTCTCTCTCTCTACATATTTAGGTCAAATAGGGTATTTTCTCTTTTCACCACCCCCTCCACTGCTACTTCCATCCACACACTCCCCAGAAATACGCCCAAACAAATAGAACAATGACACAAACATGCATATTTGCTACAGGGATACAACAAAGCAAATGAAACCAAAGCTAGTGTTGTTGTAGATGTCCATAGAATTCCTCCCAAAATAAGGACAAAATCATACGGCATACGGCACAACAATGGCACAAACACAGGCGTGGATATTGAAATAGAATCAACACGCAAAGCAAATCGAATCAAAGTGTACCACCTACAAACAAAGTCAATGTCGAACCAATATATTGTTGTAGTTGTAGACACCCATACTGTCGAATCCTCATTCACACTTCCACAGACAAATATGCATATCGAGGACTACAGCTATCTGTTCAAATGAAGGGTTTGATTCCCATTTGCATTTTTTTCAATCTGAAATTAATGCTCATGGATCCCTTTCTATGTGTGTAAATGATGGCTGTTCTCATACTTTTAAATATTTTACTATAGATATGCTTTAGAATGGGATTTTCTTCTTCATGGTTTAAATAGACATCTGACACACTTGCTTTCGTCCCAAATGTGATATATCCAGACCCTTGTGTTTAGTGAGATGGGACATTGAGGTTTCTGCATTATGATCCATTTATGACAATGATATGGCAGCCATGTTAGCACCACATTAATATTACACAGAGAATATATATATAATTTTAAATCTATGTAACTGAATGTCTAGAAATAGAACAATATTCAATATTCTAAAAGTTGGCCCAACTCTCTAAATATATAGCTCTGGCTATATCTACTGTCCGGGTAGATAAACACGTAATGTTTACACTGTTCACCCTCTGGATACAGTGCCCTCTACTGGGTATGTGAACAAAAATGATTTGCTGTTAATCCGCTTAGTCTTTCATTCAAAATATTCAAAAACATTGAACCTTTAACTGAAGTAAAATTATTGAAAAAAAGGTTTGTGAAATAAATGAAATAAATTAAAAAAATTACGAAATATGTGTGTCACAATTATTAGCACCACATAAAATAAGTATGAGTAAAATCAAACTGAAGTATATTCCCATTCATATTAGACATTTTTAAGTTCATCTGAGTGATTAGGAACACTTAAGTGGTAAGCCATGACTTCCTGTTTCACTGGGGTATAAATATGAGGTGACACACAGGCCAAGTTCCCATAGTCATCCATCACTATGGGAAAGACCCGAGAAAACAGTAATGATGTGTGACAAAACGATGTGTGGTTGTTGAGCTGCACAAATCAGGAAATGGCTATGAGAAAATAGCTCAACGGTTGAAAATGTCCATTTCCATTATCAGGGCAATAATAAAGAAGTTTAAAGCAACTGGAGATGTCAACAATCGGCCAGGAAGAGGACGTGTGTCTATATTGACCCCACGCACAGTGAGGAGGATGGTTCGAGTGGCCCAAAAATCTCCAAGGATGTCACGTTCGTTTGTAGAGATGGACCAAGGCGCAGCGAAAGTAGAGTTCCACATTATTTTTTAAAGAAGTGAAACTATAGCAAAGACAAAACAATAAAGGAACAAACCGTGACTACAGAGGTGCAAAGTGCACTAACTCCAAACAATATCCCATAAAACACAGGTGGGAAAAATGCTACTTAAGTATGATCCCCAATTAGAGACAACGATAGCCAGCTGCCTCTACCAAAACACCAACATAGAAAAAACAACCTAGAACCCCACATAGAAAATATAAACTAGACTAACCGCCCTAGTCACGCCCTGACCTACTCCACCATAGAAAATAAAGGCTCTCTATGGTCAGGACGTGACAAAGGATCACAGCCTGTTGCAGACATTAGTTGTTGTCACGTCCTGATCTGTTTCACCTGTCCTTGTGCTTGTCTCCACCCCCTCCAGGTGTCGCCCATCTTCCCCACTTATCCTCAGGGTATTTATACCTGTGTTTTCTGTCTGTCTGTGCCAGTTCGTCTTGTTTGTCAAGCGTACCAGTGTTTGTCCTGTCAGCTCCCGTCTTTTCCCAGCCTCTCCTTTTCGCCTCCTCCTGGTTTTTGACCATTGCCTGTCCTGACCCTGTATCCAACCACTCTGCCTGAGCCTGCCTGCCGTCCTGTACCTTTGCTCCTACTCTGGATTGTCGACCCCTGCCTGCCTTTGTCTGCCCCTGTTGTTACAATACACATCGTTACTTCACACAGTCTGCACTTGGGTCTTACCTTAATACCTGATAAGTTGGGTCTTTGGGTCAGAAAGTTTCCAAAACTACGATCAAATGCCACCTACATAACCACAAGTTGTTTGGTAGGGTTGCCATAAAAAAGGCTTTGCTGTCATCAAAAAACAAACTCGAGCGCCTGCAGTTTGTCAAACGGCACTGGGACTTTCAATGGGACCGGGTTCTATGGTCAGATGAGACCAAAATAGAGCTTTTTGGAAACAAACACCAGAGGTAGGTTTGGCGTAGACAGAAAGATAGCCATGCAGAAAAGTACCTCATCCCCAAGGTGAAGTTTGGTGGTGGATCTTTGATGTTGTGGGGCTGTTTTTCTTCCAAAGGACCTGGACAATTTGTCATGATATATGGTATCATGGACTCCAAGTACCCGCAGATATTGAATCAAAACTTGACTGCCTCTGCTAGGAAGCTTAAACTGGGCCGTGGTTGGATCTTCCAGCAGGACAGTGATCCAAAGCACACCTCAAAATCAACACAAAAATGGTTCACTGACCACAGAATCAACGTTTTTCCATAGCCATCCCAGTCCCCTGAACTAAATCCCATAGAAAACCTGTGGGATGAGCTGAAGAGGAGATGGCCATGGACCTCGGAATCTGAAGGATCTGGAGAGAATCTGTATGAAGGAATGGTCTCAGATCCCTTTGCCGTGTGTGCTCCTACCTCATTAACCATTATAGGAGAAGACTCAGAGCTGTTATCTTGCCTCTATGACCTTGACCTTTCACAAAGTATTGTATTTAAAAAAAAATTGACCGTTATTTAACTAGGCAAGTCAGTTAAGAACAAATTCTTATTTTCAATGTCGGCCGAGGAACAGTGGGTTAACTGCCTTGTTAAACATATTTTTACCTTGATAGCTCGGGGATTCGATCTTGCAACCTTTCAGTCACTAGTCCAACGCTCTAAACACTAGGCTACCTGCCAATTATTGGCACCCCTGCCGAATGAAGGGGTGCCAATAATTGTGGCATGCATATATTTAATAAGAATATTTGTTTTATGATAAGAATGTATTTTTTATTGCAATCATTTTACTTTCATTAAAGGTTAGATTTTTGTGAATATTTTGAATGAAAGACCAAGAGTACAAACAATAAAGACATTTTTTCACAGCCAATTTTGCTCATATTTACCAAGGGTGCCGATATTAGGAGGGCACTGTATAATAAATTGGCTGTGATATTTGAAGAATATAGTTGAAAGAAATGGATTATTTGAATATTTATGTATGTATTAATTAGGGGTGGAACAATTCACGGTTCGGTACGATACGGTACAGTGGTGTCACGGTTAGGTACGGTTTCGATACATTGACAAAATACACGCCTGAGAAATATGTAATTTGTATTTAGATTTTCCATTTATTATAAAAGTAAACATGGGTAGCTTGAATTCCCAGGAGCATATGGACACAAAGGTACAACAAAAAACAGCAGTGCCTGCCTTATAACATGAAATAAAATAGCAATTTATAACAGAACTTCAACAAGAGTGCATAGTCCAGGACCATTTGAGACTGGTTACTTGAAAAAAATAAAAACATTTGTATCAGATTTTCAAGTTTCTCTTTAAGAAGATTAGTCTATCCACGTTATCTGCTGTGAGCACAGATCAGGCTTGCTGTGACAATGTCAGCCGCTGTGGAGAATACTCTCTCTTTAGGGACAGAGGTCCCAGGCACAGCCAGGTAGCGCCTTGCTAACATGGCAACATGAGGGTACATTAACTCTTTTGTCTTCCACCATGTAAGTGGATCAGCATCCAGGGGAATACAGTCCACTTCCCTCTATGAGGTCACCTCCTCCTCTATGACCTTGACCTTTGACTTGGTTCCCTGCTCCTGGGTCGTGAACAACTCCCCTAAAAGCTCAGCCATGGCAGACTTCTTTTGGAGAGGAGGAGAACCCCTGCCGTCTGCCGTCTGCCGTCTCTGGAGAGGGGTTGGCTCCTGTGTTATCTGTGGCTTGACCCTGCAGAATTAAATTAGATGAAAATGACTCCCTGAAGTGGCTTAAAAAAATAAGATTTGTTGTTAGAAATATCAGACACTATTATGGCAATTACAAGTATTACTTTATAATGAATTGTTAAATCACTCATTAACAAAATAATAAATGTCACATTAACAAAAGAAATACAATACCTGTTGTATATTGGTCACAATCTCTGCTGTGAGTTCATTGAAGACTCTCAGACGAGCAGCAGCATCCAGGTGCAGCAGGGACTTGAACCGGGGGTCCAAAGCAGTGCTTGGACACCAAGTTCAGCATATCTAGGCTCCAGGTTAACTCTGATAGCAGTCTTGACATCCCTTACTGCGGTTATCTTCATCAGATGCCACCATTGATTTCAGGATCATTGTTGTCACAGGCAGGACCATGGAAACTGATGGAATACTCTCGGTGTTGTGACTGTTTTGAGAGGTTTGCACACTTTGAAAACTTCCTATGCTAGTTTCAGGTCATTTTCAGACAAAGTCACAATATCTTTGACATTCTTCCTCACAGCTTGATCAGTCAGTGTAGAATTACTTCGCAACTTTCTGCTCAAGGTGTCTCTCAACCGTGTCATGACTTGAATTCCATCTAGTAGGGACATCTTGGATTAGCTTGTGGTTTGGCAGCTCCAGCATCTCCTGGTGTGTCTTGAAAACATGTGCAGCAGTTGTGCTTTTATGAAAGCAGGATACCACCTTCTTGATCTTTTGCTAGGAGACGTTGCTTTTTGAGATGCTAGATTAATAACGTGAGCAAAGCATCCTACACGTGGCCCCAATCCAGCTAGTGCAACTGCATTTACAATATTTGTCAGTTGTCAGTGGTCACAGGAATCGTTACGTTATCCCTCTCCAACTTCTTCCCTTAGCTCTTCCCCCAAGTTTACACATTACTCTGCCGTAATGAAATGAGCCGTTACAGTACGGTAGCTCTCTGTAGCTCTACACGTCCAACTGTCTGTTGTTAGAGCGACAGACCGCGTTTCTGACAAGTCGCTCTCAAGTTGTGCTTGTGTTTTTTTTGTATAAGGCAGGTATTAATGTCTGGGCAAAATGTGTACAGGCAGGAATAGTGAAGCGCGGCCCGACCACTTTAAACATGTGTCTGAACCCCGCATTCTCTACCACAGAGAAAGGTCTCATATCATATCTATTTTGCTATCGCTGCGTTTTCTTTAGCCCTACCGGAGTCAGCCGCATATTGTTTCCTGAAAGTGGTTGCCGTTTCATTTTTTCGCCTCGTCCCACCGATTGGCACTTTGGGGGGGGATGTCGGCGCAAATGAGGAGTCATATTACTCGTATTGCCACTCGAATAGGCTATCGGCAATGAAAAGGGCATACATGTTGTAGAACATTTTGTAGAAGTTTTATCCACCACTCATTGGCCATCCCCTTGGCCAACCAAAATGTTCCCAGACGGCAGACCTGAATGATACTGGGGAGTCTTCTAGTTCTGGCTCGCCAATGCTTGCCATGTTGCTCCTTTGCATTTAGCTAACTGTTAATTCCTTCATAAACTAATTGCTGCTACGACGGTCTCTCAGCTCTTTTCTCGCTGGAGCTAAATAACTAGTGAGTGTACAGGGAAACACAGCTACGAGACAAAACATTATTATTATTATTTTTTTTTTTTTAACTATTACTGTGTGGCTATTTTTCCCACGTTAATTTATACGCTATTGGTTTATGCAATAATAATTTTTTTTACAATGAAATATATATATATTTTCCTAGTTATAATATATGATTAATGTATTGTTCGGTTCGCAGTGCGTACGAACCATGCACCAGGGACCCTGTACCGAACTGTTCAATATGAATACACGTACCATTTCACCCCTAGTATTAATACTTTATGACATCTAACAAAACATGATCATTTGTCTCTCTAAAAATTACCTTGCTGTATATTTCAATATATATTTCTATATATGTCAATTCACCAACATTTCTGAAAATGGATAAATTGCGTTTTGGAATGAAACTTCAAATACAGGCATGTGGTTAAGATATACACTGAGTGTACATACCATTATGAACACCTGCTCTTTCCATGACATAGACTGACCAGGTGACTCCAGGTGAAAGCTGTGATACCTTAGTCATGTCTCTTGTTAAATGCACTTCAATCACTGTAGATGAAGGGGAGACAGGTTAAAGGATTTTTAAGGCTTGAGACAACAGACATGGATTATGTATGTGTGCCATTCAGAGAGTGAATGGGCAAGACTAAATATTTAAGTGCCTTTTGAACTGAATATGATAGTAGGTGCCAGGTGCACTGGTTTGAGTGTGTCAAGAACTGCAACGCTGCTGGACAGGTTCCCGTGTGTATCAATAATGGTCCACCACCTAAAGGACATCCAGCCAAACTGTGGGAAGCATTGGAGTCAACATGGGCCAGCATCCCAGTGGAATGCTTTCGACACCTTGTAGAGTCCAAGCCCAACCAATTGAGGCTGTTCAAACGGGGGTGTTACTCAGTATTAGGAAGGTGTTCTTAATGTTTTGTACACCCAGTGTATGAACCTGCACACACACATACATACGGGCAAACAGTCACATACTTTTTGCTAAAGTCAATATAATCTATAGGATCAAGTGTTTTTCAAGACCACCTGAACTGTTTTTTTCCTTACCTGTAGTTCTTTCTTTTGGCACCAATAAGTAGATAGCTCCTTCTCAAGCCACCAAATAAAATGTCTTGATATCCAAATCATCTCAATTAATCATCTAATTCCCACAAATTAAAAGTATAAGCACGCCGTGTAAATGGTTCATTTCTATGACTTCTGGATGGAAAGCCAATTAGACGTTCAATGTGATGCACCTGTGTTAATTAACTAATGATTATGTTTTGAAGTGCAGGTTAATGATGTCTTATTAGGTCAGGTAACACTACATCGCATGGATAAAAAAAAAATCCCTCCAGCAAATGCTTACATCAATCAAATGCCTCTAAATCCATCCATGACAGGGAGTGTGCAAATACACACCTTGAGAGAAGGGAAGAGAATCGGGACGCAACCCTCTCTCACTCGTCTCTCCAAAGCCTGCCCAGCACCAGAGCTTGAGATAGTGGTAATAGCAGCTGCATAGCTTCTCCAACCCCCCAGGTCTACGTGCCTCTCTGGCTCCATGCAAACATTCTCTCTCCCTGCCACTACAATCACCCACATACTCTGGGGGCTAATCTCAGAAATATCTTTCATTGATTTCTCTTATCCTTGAGTGTGTGTGTGTGTGTGTGTGTGTGTGTGTGTGTGTGTGTGTGTGTGTGTGTGTGTGTGTGTGTGTGTGTGTGTGTGTGTGTGTGTGTGTGTGTGTGTGTGTGTGTGTGTGTGTGTGTGTAGAATCCTCTCCTTTTTTTTGAGACACGGGAGCAAGGACAGAGGAAGAGCCAACATCCAATACTATACTGAACAAAAATATAAACACAACATGTAAAGTGTTGGGCCCACGTTTCATGAGCTGAAGAAAAAAAAAAGTTATTTCTTTAAAATTGGGTTTACAAATTTGTTTACATCCCTGTTAGAGAGCATTTCTCCTTTGACAAGATAATGCATCCACCTGACATGTGTGGCATATCAAGAAGCTGATTAAACAGAATTTTCACCACACATGTGCACCTTGTGCTGGGGACAATAAAAGGCCACTCTAAAATGTGCGGTTTTGTCACACAACACAATGCCACAGGTGTCTCAAGTTTAGAGGGAGTGTGCAATTGGTATGCTGACTGCAAGAATGTCTTCCAGAGCTTCTTGCCAGATAATTGAATGTTAATTTGGCTACCATAAACCACCTCCAATGTTGTTTTAGAGAATTTGGCAGTTCATCCAACTGGCCTCACAACCGCAGACCACATGTAACCACGCTAGCCAAAGGCCTCCACATCCGGCTTGTTCACCTGCGGGACTGTCTGAGACCAGCCTCCCGGACAGCTGATGAAACTCAGGATTATTTTTGTCTGTGATAAAGCCCTTTTGTGTGGAAAAAAATTATTCTGAATGGCTTGAAATCCATAGTTTAGGGCCTAATTCATTTATTTCAATTGACTGATTTACTTATATGAACAGTAACTCAATAAATTAGTAAATTTTTTTGCATGTTGTGTTTATGTTGTTGTTCAGTATATACAGTACTAGTCAAATGTTTGGACACACCTACTCATTCATGGGTTTTTATTTATTTTTTACTATTTTCTACATTGTAGAATAACAGTGAAGACATCACAACTATGAAATTACACATATGGAATCATGTAGTAACCAAAAAAGTGTTAAACAAATCTAAACATATTTTATATTTGAGATTCTTCAAAGTAGCCACCCTTTGCCTTGATGACAGCTTTACACACTCTTGGCATTCTCTCAACCAGCTTCATGAGGTAGTCACCTGGAATGCATTTCAATTAACAGGTGTGCCTTGTTAAAAGTTAATTTGTGGAATTTGTTTCCTTCTTAATGCGTTTGAGCCAATCAGCTGTGTTTTAACAAGGTGGGGGGTATACAGAAGATAGCAGTATTTGGTAAAATACCAAGTCCATATTATGAAATGAACAGCTCAAATATCCAAAGAGATCCGACAGTCCATCATTACTTTAAGACACGAAGGTCAGTCAATCCGGAAAATTTCAAGAACTTTGAAAGTTTCTTCAAGTGCAGTCACAAACACCATAAAGCACTTTGATAAAACTGGCTCTCATGAGGACCGCCACAGGAAAGGGGAAGACCCAGAGGTACCTCTGCTGCAGAGGATACGTTCATTAGAGTTACCTGCTTCACAGTAACAGACACATCTCAACATCAACTGTTGAGAAGAGACTGTGTGAATCAGGCCTTCGTGGTTGAATTGCTGAAAAGAAACCACTACTAAAGGATACCAATAATAAGAAGAGACTTGCTTGGGCCAAGAAACACAAGCAATGGACATTAGACCGGTGGAAATCTGTCCTTTGGTCTGATGAGTCCAAATGTGAGATTGTTGGTTCCAACCACCGTGTCTTTGTGAGACACAGAGTAAGTGAACGGATGATCTCTGCATTTGTGGTTCCCACCGTGAAGCATGAAGGAGGAGGTGTGATGGTGTGGGGGTGATTTGCTGGTGACACTGTCAGTGATTTATTTAGAATTCAAGGCACACTTAACCAGCCCGGCTACCACATCAATCTGCAGCTGGTTTGCACTTAGTGGGACTATCATTTGTTTTTCAACAGGAAAACTGTCTGCCTTTAATTCTTGGCTTAGATTGCATTGTGTCACGGTCGGCAACCGCCGGTCTAACAGATGTCGAGGGAAACACATAAAAGTGAGCCATTGATTGACACCGGGTCGTAAAATAGCAACAGGCTCTTGTATAGTGGCAGTGGAGCTCATTGGTTGCAGGGATTGGTTGCCATACATAGCTGCCTGGAGCAGCCTGTTGGGTATTGAGCAATCAGATCTATAGGTGAAATACTTAGGTCATTGAAAATACCTGCTGGACATTTGTCTGTGTCCCAAATGGCACCCTTTTTCCTATACAGTGCACTACTTTTGACCAGAGCTCTACGGACCATGGTCAACAGTAGCAAAACTAGGGGATATGGTGCCAGTTGGGAATCAGCCTTGAAACATTATGTAAATGTGTGATAAATAATCAATTGGAGAGCTTGACCCTGTGATACCAAGATGGCCAAAAGCACTTCTTCTCTTGTTATGGTACTTATGGTGGCACAGAGAGCTCTCTGTCTTCTGTGGCTGAAGTGTGTATGTGAGGAGAGGGAGGGAGGGGGAGAGGGGGAAGAGGAAGGGAAAGAGAGAGAGAGGGGGTAGAGAAGAGGGAGGGAAACAGTTGGGAGAATAACTGTAATAAGGTAGGGACGGAGAGAGGTAAGGAGGGAGGAAAGGAGAGGAATGGAAGGAGGAAGCGAGGGAAGGAGGAAGGGAAGGAGTTGTGGAAAGAACTTAATGTACTTTGGGTGCATCTTGCATTTATCCACCCACGCTGCTCCCCATCTATCACTATACATCTAGGTAATAAGTTATAGGACATGGAAGTACCTCAAATAACCTGCAATTTAAAAACCTCAGAGAGCGTGCCTTTTCACAAACTTCTCAGAGTTTCAGTGGAAACATGAACATACTTATTGTGACCTTTTAGCAAAGTTGATATTTTAGTCTCAGTCTTTCTAGCCACATTATCGTCTCATTTTGCTTATGCATAATAGAAATGCAGTGACAAGTACACCGTTAGCGACGTCTGTCCGTTAGCGACGAGCGTAGGCCAACGGTTAACGTTGCTTTGTTATCCCGTGCTCTTTCAAAGCGACCCTAACACAAACAACCTACCGTTACTTTCGTGTCATTTCCATTCTCGTCTTTCCAGGACAACGTCAACGTTCACAACTTTCACTTCACTTCCGATTTGTTGGAGTGCGGAGTCAAAACAAAATAGGTGACTTAGACTCGTCGGCGATCAAGGTGCATGTTCTTTTCGCAAGGCCGGGTCAATTTTGAAAGCTGTCTTGGAATCAGCAAGCCTTCGATATGATTTTAAACTTACTGGCAAAGACATGTAAAAATATGATACATTCGTTGAAGGTTGTAAAACGACTATTTTGTTGCCATATCTGAATATGCTTTATCTCAGTTGTGAAAGGGCTGTGGTAGTATAGTGAAACATTACTTGTTGGCATATTTAGGGACCCCACTGACCTCCCACCTGCATGACTTTGAATGATAACGATAACTTTTCAACAAAACTAATAATCAACTCGTCAACAAAACCGTTGCCATCATACATTTTGCTTCCAACCTAGAACCAAGGTCACTGCCAAAATTACAAACTAGATGTAACTGAGAATTTTTTATTTTTTTTTAATCTATAAAGAATGAGAAAGAGAGAAGGAGAGAGAGAGAGAGATAGAGAGGACATATGAAAGGCAGAGAGAGAGAGAGAGAGCACTTAGATCTTCTGCACAGATTCTGTCCGACTTGGGCCCTGACAGTGAATCTCAGTAAGACAAAAATAATGGTGTTCCAAAACAGTTCCGGTTTCCGCGACCACAAATTCCATCTAGACACCTTTGCCCGAGAGCACACAAAAAACTATACAGACCTCGGCCTAAACATCGTAACTTCGTAACATGTAACTTTGACAAAGCTGTGAACGATCTTAGAGACAAGGCAATAAGGGCCTTCTATGCCATCAAAAGGAGCATACAATTTGACATACCAATTAGGATCTGGCTAAAAATACTTGAATCAGTTATAGAACCCATTGCCCTTTATGGCTGTGAGGTCTGGGGTCTGCTCACCAACCAAGAATTAACAAAATGGGACAAACACCAAATTGACACTCTGCATGCATAATTCTGCAAAAATATCTGCAGTATACAACGTAAAAAAACGAACAATGCATGCAGAGCAGAATTAGGCCGATACCCGCCAAGTATCAAAATCCTGAAAAGAGACGTTCAATTCTACAACCACCTAAAAGGAAGCGATTCCCAAACCTTCCATAGCAAAGCCATCACCTACAGAGAGATGAACCTGGAGAAGAGTCCCCTAAGCAAGCTGGGCTCTGTTCACAAAGACAAACTGACCCCACAGAGCCCCAGCATAGCAATACAATTAGTCCCAACCAAATCATGAGAAAACAAAAAGATAATTACTTGACACATTGGAAATAATTAACAAAAAAACTGAGCAAACTAGAATGTTATTTGGCACTAAACAGAGAGTACACCGTGGCAGAATACATGACCACTGTGACTGACCCAAAATGAAGGAAAGCTTTGACTACAGACTGTGTACAGTGAGCATAGCCTTGCTATTGAGAAAGGTCGCAGTGGGCAGACCTGTCTCCCAAGAGAAGACAAGCTATCTGCACACTGCCCACAAAACGAGGTGGAAACTGAGCTGCACTTCCTAACCTCCTGCCAAATGTATGACCATATTAGAGACACATATTGCCCTCAGATTACACAGATCCACAAAGAATTCAAAAACAAACCCAATTTTGATAAACTCCCATTCCCTATTGGGTGAATTACCACAGTGTGCCATCACAGCAGCAAGATGTGTGACCTGTTGCCACAAGAAAAGGTCAACCAGTGAAGAACAAACACCATTGTAAATGCATCCCATATTTATGTTGATTTATTTGACCTTTTCTACTTTAACTATTTGCACATCATTACAATACTGTATATATACATAATATGACATTTGAAATGTCTTTATTCTTGGGCTCCCGAGTGGCACAGCGGGCTAAGGCACTGCATCTCAGTGAGAGGCATCACTACATACCCTGGTTCAATTCCATGCTGTATCACAACCGGCTGTGATTGGGAGTCCCATAGGGCGGCGCACAATTGACCCAGTGTCGTTAGGGTTTGGCCAGTGTAGGCCGTCACTGGCCAAACTGGCCAAAGGATAAATAAAATACAACTTACTTTGGAACTTGTGTGAGTGTAATAGGGCACGTTCACTTTTTATTGTTTAGTTCACTTTTGTTTATCCATTTCACTCGTTTTGGCAATGTAAAGAGTTTTTCCCATGCCAATAAAGCCCCTTGGATTGAATAGAGAGAGAGGAAGAGACAGAGAATTGAATTGAGAGCATGAGATAGAGAGGTCATGCAACACTCAGAGAGAGAGAGAGAGAGTGAGGGAGAGAGGGCATGTTCGGTCACAGAGAGAGAACACTTTGGAGTTCATACACAGTTTGAAATTGCGAGAAACAACAGCCTCCATTCACAACCAAGGCCATTGTTGAGTGATATACAGATATAGGATCTTAATCTGACCTACAGTATATTGCTGCAGCAAAGAAATCCTTGATCGGTGCTTAGGCTATTAGCTGGTGAAAATAAGGCTACATGAAAAGTGGAATACTGTTAATATAACCGTATGTGTTGGTGCAGGTTTTCAGTTAATTTCTTAATCTGCATTTCCTGAAGCACAGGACAATTCTCACCCGCAAAAGAGGGATCAAATTAAGATCCCACATCAGTACTTGGTTAACCCCAGTTTGACGCCTCGGGCTTACAGACCACTTTCTAGAACGACCCAATGAGATATCCCTCATGCTCTTGACCTCGTGGTCAAGCACGGCCAAGCAAACGCCACAGAGGACCGCAGTAAACAAAGAGACCCTTCCCGGTCAACTCTCACCGTGCAATACATCACTGGCTATTATCTCAAAGCGGTTGACAGCATTCCGGTCTCGGTGCAACAGTGGAGTGGTTGTTAGCGAGGAAACGGGGGGAAACGGTCGACATCGGTCATGGTTAAAAGAGTGATTCATCATGGTGGTGCCACAGGCCCTCTCTCGGCTTTCTCTCGCCCTTTCGAACAAAGCACCGAGGGTATCAGAGAACTTTGGGTAGCCGTAGTCGGCGAGGATGCATGACGGAAGAACGGCAGTGTTTTAGGCACAGGTAAGTATATCCATGTAGACACAGACATGCATGTACACACCTGCGCACACACACACACACACACACACACACACACACACACACACACACACACACACACACACACACACACACACACACACACACACACACACACACACACACACACACACACACACACACACACACACACACGTAGAGTATGCACACTGATACATTAGATGTTATTTGCTCATTTCCATGTTGACACCATTAGAAGGGAGATTTCTTTATTCTAATCTCTCCCGTCTCGTAGTTTTCCAAGGCAAACTCCGGACCCTGATATTGAGCCTGCACTTTGGATGTGAACACATTTAGCACACACACCTGTACACCCGCCAATGTGTTTCGAAACGCTGCCTTGTGTCACTATGTTCACATTATCGCAACGATGTACGCTGAGAGTCGGGTAGCAAGTGCAGGGAGTGAACACATTCAATAAATAAATGAACAAAACAAGAGACACAAACAGCGCCCCCGACATTACAGGAACAGGAACAATGACGACTGGGGAAGAAACCAACGGGAGTGACATATAAAGGGCAGGTAATCAAGGAGGTGATGGAGTCCAGGTGAGTGTCATTCTGCGCTGATGTGCGTAACGCTGGTGACAGGTGTGCGCCATAAACGAGCAGCTTGGTGACCTAGAGGCCGGAGAGGGAGCCCACCTGACAATTATAAACCTTTCAGTGCATTCACTGTGGCCCTGTTTGGTATCTACTGTATGTGGGAAGGGGGCATGTATTAGAAGCACTTCAACTTAGCAGGGAGTGCAGAGTGTGGTAAAACAGCAGGCCACACACACACTCACACCGTTAATGTGCATAGGCACACACACACACACACACACACACACACACACACACACACACACACACACACACACACACACACACACACACACACACACACACACACACACACACACACACACACACACACACACACACACACACACACACACACACACACACACACCAGCCATTACATGCGGTGAATGAACAGTTATGCACACGGATACACATTCACACACAAGCCAACCACCTCCATTCGCATGCGCACACACGCGCACACACTCCAGCTCAACAGCTCAAGGAGCGAGGCAACTAACCGGAGGAGGGAGGTGGGTGCACTGACCCAGCCTGTTTGCTCTGCGTGAGGCCCCAATCAAACTTTCATGAGGGGAGTCTGTGAAAGGTAACGCTGCCTGACAGTGCCTCCCACACACACCGTTCCCACGGGGGACTCCGGGGCCCGGGCTGAGCGCAGGTGTGTGGCCCCGGGATTGTTTGTGCTGGACAACAGGCCACTGCTTACAGAGCTGTCTGCCACTCTGAGTGTGAGGATAAAGAAGCCCGTAGTGCCTGAGAGTGTGCTGAAAACACGTCAGGGAGGGAGAGAGAGAGACAGAGAAAGGCAGAGACAGAGAGAAAGGGGGGGAGGCAGAGAGAGAGAGACAGAGAAAGGCAGAGACAGAGAGAAAGGGGGGGGGCAGAGAGAGAGACAGACAGAGACAGACAGAGAAAGGCAGAGACAGAGAGAAAGGGGGGGGGGGGCAGAGACAGAGAAAGGCAGAGACAGAGAGAAATGGGGGGGGCAGAGAGAGAGAGAGAGACAGATAAAGGCAGAGACAGAGAGAAAGGGGGGGGCGAGAGAGAGAGAGAGAGAGAGAGAGAGAGAGAGAGAGAGAGAGAGGGAGAGAGAGAGATACAGAGAAAGGCAGAGAAAGGCAGAGATAGAGAGAAAGGGTGGGGGGCAGAGAGAGAGAGAGAGAGAGAAAGAGCCACCACAACCGAAACAGAGATCTCTCAAGAAGAAATAAAGGAAACACATCATCACAAACACTGAGGTAGCAGACGAGGCTCTCTCCGTGAGGCAGTAAGGTGTATGTGTGTGTGGCTGGCACTAGCCCACTTTACTTATATCACACAGGGCTTGTCAGGGACGGAGAGATGAGGGGAGACGACGGAGGGGCTCTTTTTGCTTTAGCGTGTTTGCTGCATCTAATATCATCCTCGCTGCTATCCGCCATGATGGATTCCAGCGTTGCCACGGAGATAATGCTGTGTGTGGGAGGTGGGGTTGGTGTATGTGTGGGAGGGGTGTTGTGTGTGTGTGTACACTTTATTGACTCTACAGGTCTCTTCATATCCCATGCTGGTGGAGAAAATGACAATATACTTCTGTGGTAAAAATATGACTTTAGCAAACATCTGAAAGCAAGAGCTACAATATATACCATCTATCTTCAGTCCAACGACTCAGCCCCATCATATCGACTGACTAACAAGCGTGCCACCATATACCCTGTATCTCGATCATTAAATTCCGACAGCTCAAATGAATAACAAAGTCAATTTGCTTGAATGTACTATTTTGTGTATCGAGCCGTCCCGGGCTCAAAGCAAGGCCTTGTGTTTATTAGGTGAAGCTGTACAGCTAAAATAAATACATACCAAAGCTGAGAGAGAGAGAGCGAGAGAGCGAGAGAGAGAGAGAGAGAGAGAGAGAGGTACAAGCCACCCAGCTAAGTACTGTATATCATGCAGTCTGTTAGAGGGGCACGGGTTATAGCGGGCATCGGAATTTACCGCTTGCGAGGACGCAAATATTGACACTGTTGCGCTAAATCCTATTATAGATTACATTTGTGATCTCATTTTTGGAAATAGCTAAGCCCCAGGAATGAAATTACTATCTGTAAATCAGTTTCCCTCCAACCTTCTACTTCTGTAATATCTCTTGTGGTTGTGTGGAATGGTAGCATAATGGGTAGCGGTAAAGAGAGGGAAGAGAGGACCAGTCTATTCACCAGGGGTTTAATGTTGTTATTCACCATCGACTTGCTGCCTGTGTCACGCAGGGAACTTTCAACTCTCTCCTAGGAACCCATTTGGCATTTTTGTCATACAGTGGTATATGTAAAGCCTTTAAAAAAATGTCCAATTGGATTTGCAGCAATTGACCTAGGGATGGGATTCAAAAAACAACAAAGCATTGCATTACAAAGTAAAAAATGGATATGCATAAAAAAACGAGAAATAAACAAACTATTTGGAAAAAGAAGTAAACTTGCATGCCTTTCAGAGTAAGCTATGATGAACCCGATTCAGATAAAGCAATTAGGCCCTTAATTGCCATTGAAAGCATGTGTAGAGACTCCTCTCCACTAGTGAGCTGGATTATACATGGCGGCATATTAGCAAATTGAGAGCTGGAACAAACTAAGTGCTTTGGGGGAACCTCAGCCCTTCAAAGTCAGTGGGTGCATTCCAAATAGCACCCTATTCCCTATGTAGTGCACTACTTTTGACTAGGGCCCATAGGGCTCTGGTAAAAAATGGTGCACTACATAGTGAATATGGTGTCATTTGGGGAGAAGCCAGTGACATAACGAAAACACAGCAATAGAAAAACATATTTCTTTCCTCATCTAAGCTAGCAAATAAACAAAAGGACACATCTCAAAACCTCCCAATGGCAACCCGGGTGCTCGGAGTCGTAATAGAGGATCTGACAGACAAGTGTGTTTTCGCTAGTTTCCGATATTCACATGCGAGACAAAGGCCGATGCTTTGAGGTTATTATCAAAATAACCGTGAACATAAACTCTCACCACGACAGTTAGAGAAAAGTCATATAGGATTTGAGACAGAGGAAAAAGGTCCAGCTACTGCACAAGACCATGCATGTAGCACTACGGACCTTGTTAAAAAAAGACGTTACTACTATGCCATGAACTGTAACCTTGTGGTAGAGTGTCCGCCCTGAGATTGGAAGGTTGTGAGTTCAAAACCCGATTGAGTCGTACTGAATACTGTAAAAATGGGACCTGATGTGTCTCTGCTTGGCACTCAGCATTAAGGAGATCGATTGGGGTTAAGGCCCTCTGACACGAGATAGGCTCCTCTCCTATGAGCTGTTCTGGCTTGCTCATGCAAGGCTACATACTAGGGATGCAAGATATATAGGCGAAGATATCGGAATCGGCCGATATTAGCTAAAAATGCCGACATCGGCCCGGTGTTTAGTTTAACGCCGATGTGCAAAACCGATGTCGAAGCTGACGTGCATACCTATTTAACATAGGTACGTGACGTAATGACGCCGCGTAAAATTGTGCACTACACGTGCAACACAGCATTCCTAACCTAGCCCACAATGTCTGCTGTGTGGATCGAGCAGTCAACAAGTCAAGCAGTCATTTGAAAGAGTACGACATTTTCAGCGAGACAACTCAAACGCGAAATCCATTAAAGCCAAGATAATGGGATTCAATACCCTTGACAATCAACCGTTCTCTGTCGTGGGTGATGTTGGCTTTCGCTGACTGGTCGAGTACCGGTCGAGCACAAACAAACGTTACTGTTTTTCAGATGTGTCCCTACCGGAGTTACACAGTAATAGCGTCACTGCTGTTAGCTTCACAACTGACATTTGGACCAGCGATGTCAGCCCCATGAGCATGCTGAGTCTGACGGCACAGTGGGTCGTCGGGGATTTCGTACTGAGGAAAGTCGTATTTCATGCTCACGAATGTGCTGGTGGTCATACCGCTGCTGCCATTTCAATGGCATTTGAGAACATGTTTGAAACTTGGAAACATGAACACACTAGCTAGCTCCATTCGGACAACTGACTCGAGAAATAAGTTCATCAACAGCGTCCGCAGCAGACGTGATTCAACCCTCTGTCATGGCATTGAAACGCCTGCTCGCCACCATGCTCGATGCTATGTACTGTACAAGGACCGCTACTTCGATGCAGACAAGAAACAGGGTTTACGTGAAATGTTACATACACAGATGGACAAAAAGGAAACGGACACAGTGACAGTGAGCACCGAGGAAGAGGACCCCACGACAGAAGAGGCCACGGACAGACAGAGCTGAAACTTCACTGCTTGACATGATGAAATCCTGGTTGAGAATGAAACGACTGAACAAATGAACAATGAAACAGCACAGCAAGTAAGTGAAAGAAATGGGTTTTGAATATATTTTACTGGTAATGGAGACATAAGTAAATGCCAACAAAATACATTTTTGGTCAGTGTGGTGTGTGTGTGTAACCTTTATTTAACTAGGCAAGTCAGTTAAGAACAAATTCTTATTTACAATGACGGCATACCCCGGCGAAACCCAGATGACGCTGGGCCAATTGTGCGCCGCCCTATGGGACTCCCAATCACAGCCGGATGTGATACAGTCAGGATTCCAACCAAGGACTGTAGTGACGCCTCTTGCGCTGAGATGCAGTGCCTTAGACCGCTGCGTCCATGTGTGTGTGTGTTAACTATTTAACTGTACTAGAATGCTTAAAAGGCAGCAAACATTTGAAATATTGGGTATCGGTATCTGGCAAAAATGTAATAGCGGTGCATCGCTACTACATGGCACCCTATTTAGTGCACTACTTTTGACCACTCCCATAATGACAGTTAGAGAAATGTAATGTAGGATTTGAGGCAAAGAATACGGTCAGGGTAGAATACATGACAAATGTATGTAGCACTACCGAACCCTGTTACAAAGACATTCCTATACCATGAAGGGGATTGAAGATAGAACTCAACGACAGTGTTACATAATGCTATTTCGAATGTGCTCTCCGGCAAGGAGGAAAGTCTTCTTTTTTTTGCAACTGCTAACCTCTTGCGCAAGCATCCCACAGAGCCAGTTAATGTAAGAACATGTACTGTGTGCCTCCCATGGGATATTTCAAAGAGAAAAGCTGAGGAAGTGCGTTCCATCTGCACTTTCACTGCAACACGGTTTTGGAATACAGATATTTCTAAAGATATTCGGGAATTGCATATGTTTTTAATTGACCTAAATTGACTTCCACTAAAACTACAAATAGACACAAGTGTGTAGATGATTGTTTCAGGCCAGTGCTACTAATTTGTGAGACGGTAGCAGCTGTCGTAACTTTTATGACATCTGTTATGTCATGGTTATGACGTGTTATGTAATCCTTATGACACGGGTTTCAAGTGAAGTGCAACCCCTAATCCCAGTGTCCTGAGAGTGGGAATTGCTCCATTAGTCTAGGGAGGGAGGGAGGGAGGGAGGGAGGGAGGGAGGGAGGGAGGGAGGGAAGGAGGGAGGGAGGGAGGGAGGGAGGGAGGGAGTCACAATGCTATAACTTCTTGCCTAGCAACAATGTTAGCTACTATTCTAATTCCAAACTATGTCCAGAGATTGATCATTGATTGGGCGATTTTAATTTGGGGGGGGGTGGGACTCAAATACGAATAATAGAACACACAAGGTGCAATTTGGAAATGTGGTTGTGCATCAGCAGTCACTTAATTAGCCCATGTCAGCTCCATTTTTTTTTTAGATTGGTAAATTAGTCTAGCAGACAGCTATCTAAACGTGTAGTAAATGTGGTCAAATGACCGACCAGACTGTTGGTCCAGACCATTGATCATCAGTTTTCATATTAAAAAACGGCAAACATTTTCCTCCACCCTATGGCAAAATGTGTAGAATTGCAGGAAGGGAAGGAAGGATGGAGGGGGGATGGAGGGAGTCACAATGCTGAAGCATCTTGCGTAGCGAGAATTTTAACTACTAGCCCGGTTCCAGACAGTGTCCAGCAAGTATCTCTACTTGCAAATCATCATCTGCTCATGTATCACTCCAGTGTTAATCTGCTAAATTGCAATTACTTCGCTACTGTGGCCTATTTATTGCCTACCGCACGCCATTTGCGCAGACTGTATATAGACTTTTTCTATTGTGTTATTGACTGTACGCTTGTTTATTCCATGTGTAACTCTGCGTTGTTGTTTGTGTCACACTGCTTTGCTTTATCTTGGCCAGGTCGCAGTTGTAAATGAGAACTTGTTCTCAACTAGCCTACCTGGTTAAATAAAGGTGAAATAAAAAAATAAAAAAAGTTAGGGAGTGGGATTTGATGGTGCTCTATTGGTCTAGGGAGGAAAGAAGGGAGGGACAAAGGAAAGGGAGATTAGCTACTCTGCCCCAAAGAGGACGACATATTATAGATTGTGCTTTATTGTTCTGGGGGAGAAACTTTTAATGGAGAAGATGAACGGTTTCTTATGGTTGATCGAAGGACAAGACGATCACTGTTCTCCTATGAGCTACGAGCAACCACCCGATCCCCCTTAACCCTCATCGATCCTTGGTCATCCATTGATTGGGAGCCCTGGGCCTGATGGTCGCTGGTCGTGTGGTTGTGTCACCTTAGGTTGAAGGATGCGGCAGGGGAACCAGTCAAGGTCGACCTCTTTGATCAACTTTGCCCTTTGTTAATAAGAGTCTAGTGTGTGTTAGAGACATATTATGCATCAGCAAATGGCTGTATGGGAGATAATATCTTCTGATCCACCCCATTGCACCGAAACAAAAAAAACTCCATGAACTCACTGAAGGCATGATTCAATAGGGCACTCCGTAGCAGAACGTTTTGCAACGGCAAGCGAAACAGAGCTTGTTATTGAACATGTTCATGTAGTCCCTCCCTGTTACAGTCTTCTGTTCAGTGTCAGGAGGTACAGTATTTATAGCCTACAAAATACTCTAAACTAGTGAATGGCATCACGAGCTAACAAAGCGAAGAAAAACTGAACAAAAACCCCCAACAACAAACATGACATAAACAAATTACTTAAACAAATGGTAATCACGACATCACCATCCATTGAGGTACAACGAGCAGCCCAACAGATGCCGTGCCAATATATCCTACAAACACCGGCA
Organism: Salvelinus alpinus; assembly: GCF_045679555.1. Taxonomy (NCBI): domain Eukaryota; kingdom Metazoa; phylum Chordata; class Actinopteri; order Salmoniformes; family Salmonidae; genus Salvelinus; species Salvelinus alpinus. The sequence continues at coordinate 2,422,412 of NC_092124.1, forward strand.
TCGAGGGCATTATCACTTTTATACAAAGGGTTACCAACATATTCAAATAATGATTTACATATTGTAATTTAAAATGTTAATTTAATGAATTTATTCATACTCAACGAGCAGCCAAACAGATGGAGCCGAGTCACGGCGCCTCTGAAAAACCCCCCACGGACCAGGGTCAATTAATCAGACAACGAAGTAGACAGAAAACGTGCTGCAATGCTAATGTTAGCATACACTCACTAACAAGTGACACCCCCCCCCCCCCCCCCCCCACCCCCCATCAGTCATCGGAATGGAATGTCCCGCTAGTTTCATAGAGTAGTATAGGCTGTCAAAATGGAGGGGCGGAGGATGGAGGGGACTGGGCAGAGCACTTGTCATCCTCGGTGGATGAAGAGTGTGAGGGAGAGGAGAGCGAGGGCAAACAGAAAGGGAGGAAAAGGAGAGGGAAAAGGAGAGGGAAGCCCCCCCCTAATGGGGGTGCACGCACTCACGCTCACACACACACACACCCACACACACACACACCCACACACACACACACACACACACCCCACCGTAGATCTATCATATCTGCTCTGATATCGGCCTACAGTAACACTGAGCTGAACTTCAAGTCTATTTGCCAAGTTCTAAGGTGAAGTACTGTATAAATATCACCCACTGTAGATCTGACCTACAGTGTGGTGCTTAAGGTTGAGGAAGGAAAGAAATGTTGGTAAATGAACGTAACATTGATTTCAACATGGTCGGAGGGGTGAGGGCATCAAGAAACCTTCATATGAACAACATAAAGGTTATTGGTATATATTAATAATACACCAGCCATATTAATAATGTAAATTATGAATATGGTCTATATGTAATTATATGGGTGAGGGGGAGATCAATATTAAATTATTAAAGTTACAAATCCAACAAGGAAATGTGGGAAGCAAACAGATCAGAGTAAAACACTGGATGTTAAAGAACACCCCCAGTGATTTTATCACGTTTACATTTGACAATATCTGTCAGAGTAACAATGTCATAATCACCTTGTGAATGATAATTTACCTCCGTGGTAGCCAATGACATAATATCCTAGAGATTCAAGATGCTAACTATTGCTATTGTAGTACAGTTAGTATGCCTTGAGGAGAACATGAGGTCACCACACAATAGAACATAATAATATTTAAGGGATAATGCCCGAGAACCCGGTCTTTGAAAGATACATTGGCAGGGGTGTTGTTAGGCCCGAGACGAAGGCCCCAAACCATGCCAATATATCCTACAAACACCGGCTTCGAGGGCATTATCACTTTTATACAAATGGTTACCAACATATTTTAATTTAAAATGTTAATTTAATGAATTTATTCATACTATTTCTTCCTTCCACATTCATTCTATTTCTTCCTTCCTTGCTACACAAGCCGGGTGGTCGTTGATTCTATCGGTTTGGTTGCCAGAGACGCGGCCCAGTCGTTTTCTAAATGTTCTATTGACTGGCTCCTAGCTTATCCCTTGCTTGCTAGCTAGCCAACTTTGGCTAACTTACAGTCGCGTCAAACAGTGCAGCCAGAATAAGTAGCTGTATTTGCATTTGTTTAAGCTGTTTTCTTGTGACATATATTTGGATACATCCATAACAATGAGCTAATGATGAGTGATTTCACCTGGCATAGAAAATGCGCTCTCTCGTCAAGACACAGTTGTTAAAATGAGCTAGCCAACAACACAGCTAACAAAATTACTTCAAACTGAATCTGGAAATACTGCAAACTAGCTGCACTTCATTTAGTTTGACCTGTTTTCTATTGATATTTCTGTGTATATATGCATACAAATTTGGCTGATTCGTGATTTCGACTGGCTGAGAAACGCTGCCTGCCTGTCTGTCTGTCTCGTCCCGACTCCCGACACGTTCATTACTATGTGACAGCTGAAGATCGAATTTGAATATTGAAACAATGTTGCAAATGTCGGAGAGACAGACACCAAGGTTTATACAAGTCTCTGCTGTTGAAAACGAAATGTTAGTCTCAAATAAATGTGAGATATTGTCTAGATGCTTTTTATAGTGGAGATCAAGTTTATAAATTGCCTGGCTGGGCTGATGAGACAGTGGATTGTGCAGTCAGATTGAACATAGTAAATAGGCATTTTAACGTCATAGATTTAGCCGATGGTAACTTGTGGAATAGACTTTGGAATGCGGTTTTAACCAATTAGCATTCAGGATTAGCAGACACTTTTATCCAAAGAGACTTACAGTCATGTGAACATACCTTTTACATATCAGTGGTCCCGGGAATCAAACCCTCTACCCGGGCATTTTAAGCTCCATGTTCTACCAACTGAGCTAATGAGGACAAGAAAACATGAAAAACATGAAAAATACAGAGAGAGAGGAGAACAATGTTGAAATAACATTGAAATGACAGACGTTGAGATAAACCATGGCCGATTCCAGTTCTTTATCCATTTTTCTAATAACTTGTGCTCTATATACAGTGGGGAGAACAAGTATTTGATACACTGACAATTTTGCAGGTTTTCCTACTTACAAAGCATGTAGAGGTCTGTAATTTTTATCATAGGTACACTTCAACTGTGAGAGAAGGAATCTAAAACAAAAATCCAGAAAATCACATTGTATGATTTTTTATTAATTAATTTGCATTTTATTGCATGACATAAGTATTTGATACATCAGAAAAGCAGAACTGAATATTTGGTACAGAAACCTTAGTTTGCAATTACAGAGATCATACGTTTCCTGTAGTTCTTGACCAGGTTTGCACACACTGCAGCAGGGATTTTGGCCCACTCCTCCATACAGACCTTCTCCAGATCCTTCAGGTTTCGAGGCTGTCACTGGGCAATACGGACTTTCGGCTCCCTCCAAAGATTTTCTATTGGGTTCAGGTCTGGAGACTGGCTAGGCCACTCCAGGACCTTGAGATGCTTCTTACGGAGCCACTCCTTAGTTGCCCTGGCTGTGTGTTTCGGGTCGTTGTCATGCTGGAAGACCCAGCCACGACCCATCTTCAATGCTCTTACTGAGGGAAGGAGGTTGTTGGTCAAGATCTCGCGATACATGGCCCCATCCATCCTCCCTTCAATACGGTGCAGTCGTCCTGTCCCCTTTGCAGAAAAGCATCCCCAAAGAATGATGTTTCCACCTCCATGCTTCACGGTTGGGATGGTGTTCTTGGGGTTGTACTCATCCTTCTATTCCTCCAAACACGGCGAGTGGAGTTTAGAGCAAAAAGCTCTATTTTTGTCTCATCAGACCACATGACCTTCTCCCATTCCTCCTCTGGATCATCCAGATGGTCATTGGCAAACTTCAGACGGGCCTGGACATGCGCTGGCTTGAGCAGGGGGACCTTGCGTGCGCTGCAGGATTTTAATCCATGACGGCGTAGTGTGTTACTAATGGTTTTCTTTGAGACTGTGGTCCCAGCTCTCTTCAGGTCATTGACCAGGTCCTGCCGTGTAGTTCTGGGCTGATCCCTCACATTCCTCATGATCATTGATGCCCCACGAGGTGAGATCTTGCATGGAGCCCCAGACCGAGGGTGATTGACCGTCATCTTGAACTTCTTCCATTTTCTAATAATTGTGCCAACAGTTGTTGCCTTCTCACCAAGCTGCTTGGCTATTGTCCTGTAGCCCATCCCAGCCTTGTACAGGTCTACAATTTATCCCTGATGTCCTTACACAGCTCTCTGGTCTTGGCCATTGTGGAGAGGTTGGAGTCTGTTTGATTGAGTGTGTGGACAGGTGTCTTTTATACAGGTAACGAGTTCAAACAGGTGCAGTTAATACAGGTAATGAGTGGAGAACAGGAGGGCTTCTTAAAGAAAAACTAACAGGTCTGTGAGAGCCGGAATTCTTACTGGTTGGTAGGTGATCAAATACTTATGTCATGCAATAAAATGCAAATTAATTACTTAAAAATCATACAATGTGATTTTCTGGATTTTTGTTTTAGATTCCGTCTCTCACAGTTGAAGTGTACCTATGATAAAAATGACAGACCTCTACATGCTTTGTAAGTAGGAAAACCTGCAAAATCGGCAGTGTATCAAATACTTGTTCTCCCCACTGTATTCTCTGCTTTCTACTGCTATTAATATTTACATTCTCATTCCATTCAAACTGCTCTTTCTTTTCATGAAACTACCCCTGAAATTAGAACGATAAAATGCTCTGAGGCCATATTCAGCGAATACATTTTCACACATTTTTGTCAATGCATTTTCTGGCTGCACTATTGTCGGGCAGAATATAGTCTGGACAAAACGTATCACATTTCTTCACACAGTCTCTCCGACATCTCACCAGTCACCATCCAAACTCAGATGGATCACAAACCATGCCAAGAACCCTCGTGACCCCTGCCAAAGATTTGTGAACACTGGTTATTTCAAAAGCCACCACACACACTCTCCACTCTTCAAAATCTAAATTGACAGCGTCCAGGGGGAGCTCTGGTTGCAGTTGGCTGAAGTTTCCACTTCCTTCCTTCCTCCTTCCAGCCAGCTTGCTGCTTGGCATTGGCTCCTTCTCTTGCACTAACTGAAGTCCTAAATAAGTGCATAAAAATAAATGCAGATGGGGAAATTGTGTGACTTGTGATTCAGGGACTCCAGCTCTCAAAGCCAGTCTTAATGAAGAACATTTTAGACTCACAGGCATCGGAAACCTGTCGTGTATCTCTGAGTTAGTTCCTGGATGTGTCCCAAATGGCAGCCTACTCCCTATATAGTGTACAATCTGTGTCACATTTCATATGATGCGTCACTTCTCTTGGCACTGAGACGCACCATATCCAACTGCATTACGTTTTCAACCATTTTGGAAGACTTCGATAACATCTTGATAGCATCTTCAAATCCTCCCAATTCACTGGGCGCCCAAACCAGCACCTTCTGTTAAGCATTCTGTGGATGAACGGCTTGGATGTAAAAAAAAAAAAGAAGAAAAACAAGCATCCCGTGAATTAGGCTAAACTGAACCAAATAGAATGAAGAATGACAGTCAGTGACAGTGAGATCTCTCAATCTCCACTAGCGCATCTCTATGTCATGTGGTGATGTGACATAGGCGGCATCCCAAATGGCACCCTATTCCTAGTGCATAGCCCTATTGGCCCTGGTCAAAAGTAGTGCACTCCATAATAGGGGGCCATTTGGACCACGGTAGGGACTCTAGCCTCTCTGTAATGAACTCATTAAACTATATGGGCCTCATTTCCTGTTTGAGAGAAGTCACTAATCAGCCACTGCAAAGTAACACGCACAAGTCCATAAACTTTTATGGCTTTCCCACGCCATTGGGTCCCCTCAGCGATTAATTGTCAAGGGAGGGCTAGGTTCATTACTAAAACAGCAATCTAGCCTTGTTAAGAAATAAATATATATGAATAAACAAATTCAACTGCCGTGGAAGTCAGTCAATTTGGAAAAGTGGCGATTGGAGATTGGACAAAGAATTAACATCATTGTAATGGAATCGGTTAGACTCACAGACCCGGAGAAAAATGGTTTCATTGTATTTGCATCTGGCTTTTTTCCCTTTGCCCTCAAGCCTTTTTTAATGTGAATAAATTCAAGTTATTGTGTTTGGTCATAGGTGTGTAACCAAAGTCATGTTCTGGCATGTTCTAGACACAATGTATGAGAGAAACAAGTGGCCGGAGATGGGAAATCGATTGCACATTGCATCCATCGTATTTCCATTGTATATTTAATGTGATGTATTGTAAGATCAATGGCGCTGAATATTTAAACGTGTACTCGTAACCGTGTCTTCGGTCATTTTGATCTTCAAAATGCGGCATGCACCCATTACCAGCGCGTTGGGAGGAAAATGCCTAGGGGCTTGACATCGTTTCTTCGTTTCAATTTTTTCCCTTCCCTCGTTCAGTGGTAAGCAATAGCCCAGATAAGGCATATTATAACTACTGCCGGTGCAATTTAATATAATGGCGTGCTTTATTGGAAACTAGCAAGCGTGCGTTACACATTAACTTGATACAGCCACTAAGTAATACGTGTTGGGGCTGAAAACGCTGGGATTTAAAAGTGAGTTTCATTTAAAAAAGCCTCTCTCCTTGAAGAGTCAAGGGGGTTGAACACACAAACCATCTCCGTTTGGTTCCACTTCAGTTCAAACCTAATATGTTCTTAGGAAGTGTAAAAACGGTTGCCTGTTGACCACAAACACTTATCTAAATGTGTCGTATCCTAACAGTGTAGGAGGAGGAGAGTGGGGAAGTGTGCTGCTGTTTCCTGTTTTCTCCTGACCGGTGTGATTTGAGTGCAGGCGCGTGTGCAAATTGAATCACGATTGTTTTCATTTTATCCCGACGGCCGGTGATTTGTGTGTCTGAGGTGAATCTATCATCCTCCCTCCCTCTGAATGGTTCTGTTGTGAATTTACAGCCTAGTGCTCGTAACCTGAATGAGAGTGACATACAGCTCGCTGGGCCCGCTCCTCAGCACAACTCCCCACCACCCCACACGCAGCATCCCAAACACCCTCCGTCTCCATCTCTACACTCAAACGGGTTCTTCGACTGTCACCATAGAGTACCCTTTTTGGTTCCCGGTGGAATGTAAAAACCTCTGTGGAAAGGGTTCTAACTAGAACCTAAAAGGGGTTTTTCAAAGGGTTCATTTAAAGTCATTTTGATTCTTTAACAATTACACAAATGAGTGGCCAGCGCATTTGCAAAACTATTTGGCGAGAGAGAGAGAGAGAGAGAGAGAGAGAGAGAGAGAGAGAGAGAGAGAGAGAGAGAGAGAGAGAGAGAGAGAGAGAGAGAGAGAGAGAGAGAGAGAGAGAGAGAGAGAGAGAGAGAGAGAGAGAGAGAGAGAGAGATGCAGCTTGTGATTCTAAAAATCTGTTGGATGAAGAGGGAGAGAAAAGTGATTCAATGAATATCTCACGAGATGTTAGCTAGTCATTTCTCCACCGGCCACCGGAAGCGCCAGTGCGAGAGAAGGTACAAAAGGGGCAGCCGAGCACAGGGCGATGTGATTTGATTTCACAGACATTAGGGGGAAATGAGGGTATTTCTGCATAAACACAGAGAGAGAATGAGATGAGGGGGGGGGGGGGGGGGGGCATCGGGAGGCAAGCCTGAAGATTAAATAGACCGTTTTCCCCTCTTTTTTCCCCCCCACCCATCTGTGATGACTTGGCCACTGTTAAAGGAGAGAGAGAAAGAGAGAGGAATGTGTTATTATATTAATTGCTGTGCACCAGCAACAGACAGGCATCAGCTGAATGATGATCACAGGATCAAATAGAGGGAATATCAGAGAGGAGAAAGAGAAGAGATGAGGATTCTGCCCCATTGCCCACGCTTACCTAGGGTGCTGCCACAGACCTTGGCTGACACATGCACGCACGCCACACACACACATTAAGACACACAGATACACAGAGACAGAGTATTCAGAGTTCGGCCTCTGCCACTGATATCGGCCACACCCACGCTAAGACAAGCACTCAGACACACACAAACACACACACACATGCACGCACACACACCCACACACAAGGCAAGGCAAACAGCCACTATGTTGACTCTCCCCTCTTCATTTGGCATGTCTTATGGCCCGGCTGAGATCTGGGGAGATTTCTAAGGCGATGGCTACGGTCACCACAGCGATCCACACAGCCGCCGCCAGGCCTGCTGGGAGTTCATTACGGCCTCATTACCCCTGCCATTTGCCATCCCCGTGACAACAGTGGCAGGCGGTAGGCGACAGAAAGGGCTGTTTAAATGAGGGAGAGATGTCACCCCGCTATCCAAAGCACCAATTCAGACAAGAGCTATGTGACCCCAGGATGTTTAAAAAGGTTAGTGGTTTGTTTGCACCCTGGGTATAAAAGACAAGGCTATTTGTTGCAGATATAGGACCTACACTTGTCCTCCCTTCCCTCTAACTCTCTCTCTCTCTCTTACCCCTATATCTCTCTTTTCTATCTCTTTTCACTCTCTTTTCTCTCTTACTCCCTTCAGTCTCTCTTACCCCTATATCCCTCTGTACTCTCTCTTTTCTTACTCCTTTTCTCTTCCTCTACCCCCCCCCACTGTGTTCACATCTGGGCCAAGCTATTGATTAGTGGAAGCAACTACCATTGTCTCTGGAGAGGAAAACAAAGCTAGGTCAAACCACTCAATCCACCCTAAGCACTTCATTTTCCTAATCGGAGTGTGTCCCTGCAAGCGGAACAGACACAGACGAACACACACACACACACACACACATGCACACAGAGGTCCCAGCTAAACAATGAACTAACCGTTTCAATGAGACATCTATTATCTCCAGGTCAAACTAACCCTCTAGAATCAAGGGGGGGGGGGGGGGGGGGAACCATGATCCAAAAGAAGGCACTTTGCCCAGGTAGAGCATCTCTTGCCAATACAATCAGCTGGTGTTGATGAATTTTGGAGGGAAAATGGCTGACTCAAGGTTACATTTGCTGGATGGAAGTGTCGTAAACACACACACGCAAGTGCGTCACGTTCACACACACACACACACAAACTTAGAAAGTGTGGTTTATGTGGTGTGCCTCTTGGCCCTACCCACCTCCCACAGTACAGTATAAATATCCTCCACGGCTCTCCAGCTCCTGTGTGTCCTCCTGCTCCTTGGGAGCCAAGAGTAGCTGTTGTAATGAAACAGAGTGCAATCAGGCTGGCAGGGACCAGCCGGAGGAGGAAACATCAGGACAAAGTACGGGTTAATTACCGAGTGGCAAATGCTTAGTCCAGAGCCTCAGCCCGGGCTCCAAGACTCCCAACACACCCCCCAGATGCAAGACTCGTCTGTGGGATTCTCCATCTCCTCCAGATGGGCACGATAGCTGCTAATGCTAATTCTAAAACCCTGGGCTTCGGGCTCCTCCACCAGATGGGTGGCTAGCTGCTAACGCTAACGCAGCTAGCAACAGCACCATGTTCCAGTTGCTAATGGTAACACTAATCCCTCAGTACCAGGTTCCAGCTCAGGGAGGCCTTCAATGCTGGTAATGGCCCATGAGAGAGTGCCAGAGACAACCCAGCAGCTGGTAGGGAGTGACGGACGGGCGACAAACAACCAACCGAGAGCAGAGAGAGGCATTGCTCTTCCATAAAGGCGAGTTCTGATCTGTGGTACCCCACTGGCAGCAGAGGCTCCCTTCATCTTTCCACCCTTTCTTCCCTTCCTCTATCATTGCCCCTGCACCCACCCTGCACTTCCTTCCCTTTCAACCGGGGTCCATATGCAATGGAATTAGAATAGGGCCAACTGTATGAGTCAACCTCCTTTCCTCCTTGGTCCCTTAGCCAGTCATCCCGATCGTCCTGGCAGTCCCACACTTTATTTCCTACGCCCTCTCCCTCTCCTCTCTCCCCTCTCGCGTTTTCTCACCTTCTATCCCCCCATATATCCTTTCTTTCTTCATCTCCTCTTAACCATTTATCCCCAGCAGCCCCCCACTTTACTTCCTATACCCTCTACCTCTCTCCCCTTCTCCCCCCTCTCTCAGAGGGGTGTCTGTATGTGCTGATGTCCATGGGCTTGGCCCAGTCACCAGGCACCAGTCAGCTTGCCATCAAGCCAGGTTCAGATCAGCCTGAATCGATATGGTGCACAGCTGCATTCTCACGTCTCTCTGTGAGGAGGACAACACACACACACACACACACACACACACACACACACACACACACACACACACACACACACACACACACACACACACACACACACACACACACACACACACACACACACACACACACACTCCTCTGAGCAGCTGCACACTAGGTGATACCGCCAAGCCTCTGACAAAGATAATGTACAAAATGTCCGCCCTTCATGGCTGGCTGGAGTGTAGTGGGATGGCTCGGAAAGAGAAAAATATGATTTAGTTGTTGCACGGCAAATGCATACTGTGATGCGGGGCTGTATTCATAAGGCCAAATGTAACAAGTCACAGTCTATTTATCCCTTTCCCACATGAAAATAACAAACACAGTGGATAGCACTATTTACCTTTGAACAACATCATTCCCCCCCGTGTTTCTCTAACAACATCGACGATCAGCGTTTTGGATCAGGGTTCCGGGCAAATTCTCACGAGGCAAATTTTCACAGCCCTTCTGTGTCCCTGCTTTCCATTCAAAGACACTTGTAAACTACCCTCAACCATTCCATGTTTTTTATTGTATTGTCAAAGGACATTGCACTGGGAGCCACACATTTGTTCATGCAAAATCAATATCAGCACACTCATTAATTTCAAAAGACACAACCAAAAACACAAGGGTAACATCGCATCTGTCACAAACATACTACAAACTGCTAACGACAAAACGAGTCAGGCTTGGTTCAAACTGCTGACGATGAAAACAAGTTCAAACTGCGAACAAAAAAGTCCGTAAGTTCAAACTGCGAACAACAAAGTCAGTTTGTTCAAACTGCTAACGCCAAAGTGAGTTAGTTCAAACTGCTAACGCCAAAGTCAGTTAGTTCAAACTGCTAACGCCAAAGTGAGTTAGTTCAAACTGCTAACGCCAAAGTGAGTTAGTTCAAACTGCTAACGCCAAAGTGAGTTAGTTCAAACTGCTAACGCCAAAGTGAGTTAGTTCAAACTGCTAACGCCAAAGTGAGTTAGTTCAAACTGATAACACCAAAGTGAGTTAGTTCAAACTGCTAACGCCAAAGTGAGTTAGTTCAAACTGATAACGCCAAAGTGAGTTAGTTCAAACTGCTAACGCCAAAGTGAGTTAGTTCAAACTGCTAACGCCAAAGTGAGTTAGTTCAAACTGCTAACGCCAAAGTGAGTTAGTTCAAACTGCTAACGCCAAAGTGAGTTAGTTCAAACTGCTAACGCCAAAGTGAGTTAGTTCAAACTGCTAACGCCAAAGTGAGTTAGTTCAAACTGCTAACACCAAAGTGAGTTAGTTCAAACTGATAACACCAAAGTGAGTTAGTTCAAACTGCTAACGCCAAAGTGAGTTAGTTCAAACTGATAACACCAAAGTGAGTTAGTTCAAACTGATAACGCCAAAGTGAGTTAGTTCAAACTGCTAACGCCAAAGTCAGTTAGTTCAAACTGATAACACCAAAGTGAGTTAGTTCAAACTGATAACACCAAAGTGAGTTAGTTCAAACTGCTAACGCCAAAGTGAGTTAGTTCAAACTGATAACACCAAAGTGAGTTAGTTCAAACTGATAACGCCAAAGTGAGTTAGTTCAAACTGCTAACGCCAAAGTGAGTTAGTTCAAACTGATAACGCCAAAGTGAGTTAGTTCAAACTGCTAACGCCAAAGTGAGTTAGTTCAAACTGATAACACCAAAGTGAGTTAGTTCAAACTGATAACACCAAAGTGAGTTAGTTCAAACTGATAACGCCAAAGTGAGTTAGTTCAAACTGCTAACGCCAAAGTGAGTTAGTTCAAACTGATAACGCCAAAGTGAGTTAGTTCAAACTGCTAACGCCAAAGTGAGTTAGTTCAAACTGATAACACCAAAGTGAGTTAGTTCAAACTGCTAACGCCAAAGTGAGTTAGTTCAAACTGATAACGCCAAAGTGAGTTAGTTCAAACTGCTAACGCCAAAGTGAGTTAGTTCAAACTGATAACGCCAAAAGTGAGTTAGTTCAAACTGATAACACCAAAGTGAGTTAGTTCAAACTGATAACACCAAAGTGAGTTAGTTCAAACTGCTAACGCCAAAGTGAGTTAGTTCAAACTGATAACACCAAAGTGAGTTAGTTCAAACTGCTAACGCCAAAGTGAGTTAGTTCAAACTGCTAACGCCAAAGTGAGTTAGTTCAAACTGATAACGCCAAAGTGAGTTAGTTCAAACTGATAACGCCAAAGTGAGTTAGTTCAAACTACTAACGCCAAAGTGAGTTAGTTCAAACTGCTAACGCCAAAGTGAGTTAGTTCAAACTGATAACGCCAAAGTGAGTTAGTTCAAACTGATAACACCAAAGTGAGTTAGTTCAAACTGCTAACGCCAAAGTGAGTTAGTTCAAACTGATAACACCAAAGTGAGTTAGTTCAAACTGCTAACGCCAAAGTGAGTTAGTTCAAACTGATAACACCAAAGTGAGTTAGTTCAAACTGATAACGCCAAAGTGAGTTAGTTCAAACTGCTAACGCCAAAGTGAGTTAGTTCAAACTGATAACACCAAAGTGAGTTAGTTCAAACTGCTAACGCCAAAGTGAGTTAGTTCAAACTGATAACGCCAAAGTGAGTTAGTTCAAACTGCTAACGCCAAAGTGAGTTAGTTCAAACTGATAACGCCAAAGTGAGTTAGTTCAAACTGATAACACCAAAGTGAGTTAGTTCAAACTGCTAACGCCAAAGTGAGTTAGTTCAAACTGATAACACCAAAGTGAGTTAGTTCAAACTGCTAACGCCAAAGTGAGTTAGTTCAAACTGCTAACGCCAAAGTGAGTTAGTTCAAACTGATAACACCAAAGTCAGTTAGTTCAAACTGCTAACGCCAAAGTGAGTTAGTTCAAACTGCTAACGCCAAAGTGAGTTAGTTCAAACTGATAACACCAAAGTCAGTTAGTTCAAACTGATAACGCCAAAGTGAGTTAGTTCAAACTGCTAACGCCAAAGTGAGTTAGTTCAAACTGATAACGCCAAAGTGAGTTAGTTCAAACTGCTAACGCCAAAGTGAGTTAGTTCAAACTGATAACGCCAAAGTGAGTTAGTTCAAACTGATAACGCCAAAGTGAGTTAGTTCAAACTGATAACGCCAAAGTGAGTTAGTTCAAACTGATAACACCAAAGTGAGTTAGTTCAAACTGCTAACGCCAAAGTGAGTTAGTTCAAACTGCTAACGCCAAAGTGAGTTAGTTCAAACTGATAACGCCAAAGTGAGTTAGTTCAAACTGCTAACGCCAAAGTGAGTTAGTTCAAACTGCTAACGCCAAAGTGAGTTAGTTCAAACCGATAACGCCAAAGTGAGTTAGTTCAAACTGCTAATGCCAAAGTGAGTTAGTTCAAACTGATAACGCCAAAGTGAGTTAGTTCAAACTGATAACACCAAAGTGAGTTAGTTCAAACTGCTAACGCCAAAGTGAGTTAGTTCAAACTGATAACACCAAAGTGAGTTAGTTCAAACTGCTAACGCCAAAGTGAGTTAGTTCAAACTGATAACACCAAAGTGAGTTAGTTCAAACTGATAACACCAAAGTGAGTTAGTTCAAACTGATAACGCCAAAGTGAGTTAGTTCAAACTGCTAACGCCAAAGTGAGTTAGTTCAAACTGTGAACAACAAAGTGAGTTAGTTCAAACTGATAACGCCAAAGTGAGTTAGTTCAAACTGATAACGCCAAAGTGAGTTAGTTCAAACTGCTAACGCCAAAGTGAGTTAGTTCAAACTGATAACGCCAAAGTGAGTTAGTTCAAACTGCTAACGCCAAAGTGAGTTAGTTCAAACTGTGAACAACAAAGTGAGTTAGTTCAAACTGATAACGCCAAAGTGAGTTAGTTCAAACTGATAACGCCAAAGTGAGTTAGTTCAAACTGCTAACGCCAAAGTGAGTTAGTTCAAACTGATAACACCAAAGTGAGTTAGTTCAAACTGCTAACGCCAAAGTGAGTTAGTTCAAACTGCTAACGCCAAAGTGAGTTAGTTCAAACTGCTAACGCCAAAGTGAGTTAGTTCAAACTGATAACACCAAAGTGAGTTAGTTCAAACTGCTAACGCCAAAGTGAGTTAGTTCAAACTGATAACACCAAAGTGAGTTAGTTCAAACTGCTAACGCCAAAGTGAGTTAGTTCAAACTGCTAACGCCAAAGTGAGTTAGTTCAAACTGATAACGCCAAAGTGAGTTAGTTCAAACTGATAACGCCAAAGTGAGTTAGTTCAAACTGCTAACGCCAAAGTGAGTTAGTTCAAACTGCTAACGCCAAAGTGAGTTAGTTCAAACTGATAACGCCAAAGTGAGTTAGTTCAAACTGATAACACCAAAGTGAGTTAGTTCAAACTGCTAACGCCAAAGTGAGTTAGTTCAAACTGATAACACCAAAGTGAGTTAGTTCAAACTGCTAACGCCAAAGTGAGTTAGTTCAAACTGATAACACCAAAGTGAGTTAGTTCAAACTGATAACGCCAAAGTGAGTTAGTTCAAACTGCTAACGCCAAAGTGAGTTAGTTCAAACTGATAACACCAAAGTGAGTTAGTTCAAACTGCTAACGCCAAAGTGAGTTAGTTCAAACTGATAACGCCAAAGTGAGTTAGTTCAAACTGCTAACGCCAAAGTGAGTTAGTTCAAACTGATAACGCCAAAGTGAGTTAGTTCAAACTGATAACACCAAAGTGAGTTAGTTCAAACTGCTAACGCCAAAGTGAGTTAGTTCAAACTGATAACACCAAAGTGAGTTAGTTCAAACTGCTAACGCCAAAGTGAGTTAGTTCAAACTGCTAACGCCAAAGTGAGTTAGTTCAAACTGATAACACCAAAGTCAGTTAGTTCAAACTGCTAACGCCAAAGTGAGTTAGTTCAAACTGCTAACGCCAAAGTGAGTTAGTTCAAACTGATAACGCCAAAGTCAGTTAGTTCAAACTGCTAACGCCAAAGTGAGTTAGTTCAAACTGCTAACGCCAAAGTGAGTTAGTTCAAACTGATAACGCCAAAGTGAGTTAGTTCAAACTGCTAACGCCAAAGTGAGTTAGTTCAAACTGATAACGCCAAAGTGAGTTAGTTCAAACTGATAACGCCAAAGTGAGTTAGTTCAAACTGATAACGCCAAAGTGAGTTAGTTCAAACTGATAACACCAAAGTGAGTTAGTTCAAACTGCTAACGCCAAAGTGAGTTAGTTCAAACTGCTAACGCCAAAGTGAGTTAGTTCAAACTGATAACGCCAAAGTGAGTTAGTTCAAACTGCTAACGCCAAAGTGAGTTAGTTCAAACTGCTAACGCCAAAGTGAGTTAGTTCAAACCGATAACGCCAAAGTGAGTTAGTTCAAACTGTTAATGCCAAAGTGAGTTAGTTCAAACTGATAACACCAAAGTGAGTTAGTTCAAACTGCTAACGCCAAAGTGAGTTAGTTCAAACTG